>NW_028319609.1:40000-94590 GCF_062004578.1 Staurois parvus | reverse complement strand
ATGACCTCGCCCCCTTTCTTCCCACCCCCCGCGCGACCTCGCCCCCATGTTGAAGTTTCAGGATTAGAGAAGCTCGGTAATCCTGCTCAGGACTCCGCAGAGTTGATGGTGTTTTCTGTGGGGGGCACTTCAAGGTCATTTTCTTCTTCCATTACAGATGGAATCAGACGCTTTCTGTTCAGGATGGCGGAGGAGATGGGACTGGAGAGCAGGACGCTGGAGGTCTGTATTCTGGGCAGGAATAATAAACAGGATGGCGGAGTTGGGTTGGCGCTCCACACCTATTTCCAATCTCCACCGCCTAAAGCTGAACTCCGGCACACAAAGTTTTCATATCTATTCCTCAATTGTCACAAAGAATAAAAATCCACTTTGTGAGCACCAAGTGCCCCTGCAAACCCAGATATTACCTTGTAAATGTAGAAGTAACATCATCACTGTGCAGAGAGCAGAGCTTTGGGAGGAGCCCAGCAGGCTCCACCCATTAACAGGCTGCCTGCAAAAAAATGACAGGAGGGGGTGGAGACAAGACCAGTCACCCTGTACAAGAGAGCACAGCTGTGAGAGGGGCCCAGCAGGCTCCACCCACTACAAGATGGCTGCAGAAAACTACAGGAGGGGGCGGTGACCAGACCAGTCCCCCTGCAGAAGGAGAGAGAGCAGCAAAATGTGTCTGTGTGACCCTTCCAGATATTTATTACCTCTCACAGAGATGACAGGATGCCCCCTGACAATGTTTTACCTACTTTTCTCTCCAGAAGGACGGCAACCATCTTTGTTCAGTCATCATCCAGTGTCACCCTCTACTCCCTGGACTGAGATGCTGCTTCGGAGATGAAGCAGTCATGCAAATCCTGGCTACAATGTACAGCCTGATCACTGGGGGAGGGGAGACTGAGGAATGCCTCCTCCTCCTTCTACAAAGTTACAATGTACAGTCTGATCACTGGGGGAGGGGAGACTGAGGAAATGCTCGCTCCTTCTACAAAGTTACAATGTACAGTCTGATCAGTGGGGGAGGGGAGACTGAGGAAATGACTCCTCCTCCTTCTACAAAGTTACAATGTACAGTCTGATCACTGGGGAGGGGAGACTGATGACATCATCTCAGCCTAGGCACTAACTGGAGCTCATAAACGGTGGAGCTTTTGTGATAAGTGATCCTGTTGCTGTATATTGGGGTATGTCCAGGATTTATTCATGGGGTCCTGTTACTGACTCATAATGTTTGTCTGATATCTGGTGGTCTCTTGCAGTTTGCTCCGGGGAAGCCCATCCTCATCCTCACCTGGACGGGGACGCAGCCTCACCTCAAGTCGGTCATCCTGAACTCTCACACAGATGTGGTCCCCGTGTTTGAGGTGAGGAGGGTGGGGAGGGGTGCTGGGGGTTGGGTTCTCAGATGTCCTTTTCCCCAGCCATTGAGTCTCCTTTCCCTTGTTGCAGCAGAAGAGTCTCCATCCTTCATTGGGTCTCCTTACCCTTTCCTCCGCCATGAAGTCTCCATCCTCCATTGGGTCTCCTTACCCTTTCCTCCGCCATGAAGTCTCCATCCTCCATTGGGTCTCCTTACCCTTTCCTCCGCCATGGAGTCTCCATCCTCCATTGGGTCTCCTTTTCCTCAGCCATGGAGTCGCCATCCTCCATTGGGTCTCCCTTTCCTCAGCCATGGAGTCTCCTTCCTCCATTGGGTCTCCTTTTCCTCAGCCATGGAGTGTACATCCTCCATTGGGTCTCCTTTTCCTCAGCCATGGAGTCGCCATCCTCCATTCGGTCTCCTTTTCCTCAGCCATGGAGTTGCCATCCTCCATTGGGTCTCCTTTCCCTTTCCCTCAGCCATGGAGTCTCCATCCTCCATTGGGTCTCCTTTCCCTTTTCCTCAGTCATGGAGTCTCCATCCTCCATTTGGTCTCCTTTCCCTTTTCCTCAGCCATGGAGTCTCCATCCTCCATTGGGTCTCCTTTCCCTTTTCCTCCGCCATGGAGTCTCCATCCTTCTGCTGCAATTCCCGTAATGTTACAGCTGGAATAATGAGGGCTTCCTGCAATGCCGTGGTTGGGATATGGAAGACTAGTAGTTTCACCTGCCGGCATTGTACCGGGGGGGGAGGAGTTGCTATGAATTTAAAATAATTAGTAATTGTATCATGTCTCAGGAGTTCTGGACCCATCCCCCGTCTCCGCCCACAAGGATAAAGATGGGAATATCTACGCAAGAGGGACGCAGGACATGAAATCCGTCACTATCCAGTAAGTCTGTAGCTGGGTGATGACAGTGAAAGGGGTGGGGTTTGTTGAAGGTGGAAGAGGTGGAGTTTAGTACAGGTGGAGACGGGTGAGGTTTGTTGGGGTCAAAGGGGTGGAGTTTGGTTCAAGTGGGGAGGGTGGGGTTTGATGCTAGTGGAAGAGGTGGGGTTTGGTTTAGGTGGAGAGGGTGGGTCTTGGTGGAGGTTGAAGGGGTGGGGTTTGATACAGATGGAGAGGGTAGAGTTTGGTGGAGGTGGGAGTTGGTGAAGGTGGAGAGGGAGAGATTAGGTGGAAGGGGTGGAGTTTGGTGGAAGGGGTGAAGTTTGGTACAGGGGTAGAGGGTGGTAGTTGGTGAAGAGGGTGGGATTTGGTGGAAGGGGTGGAGTTTGGTATAGGTGGAGAGAGTGGGATTTGGTGGAAGGGGTGGAGTTTTGTATAGGTGGGAGAGTGGGATTTGGTGGAAGGGGTGGAGTTTGGTATAGGTGGAGAGAGTGGGATTTGGTGAAGGTGGAGAAGGGAGGGATTAGGTGGAAGGGGTGGAGTTTGGTACAGGGGGAGAGGATGGGTTTATTTTCTCACTGTATCTGGCAGTGTTCTCTCCTCTCTCATACCGTCTCTCCATAGGTATCTGGAAGCCGTCCGCCAGTTGAAGGCTGAGGGGGTTCGATTCCCGCGTACCATCCACCTGACGATGGTCCCAGGTGATGTACTCTGGGGTGATATGGGGGAGGGAAGTTATATGTGGGGACCATACAGGAGAATAGCCGTACACCGCCGCTACTGAACTGCATCAGAAAATGGTGGAATTTACTAACCTGTATTTTTTTGACAGATGAAGAAATTGGGGGTCACACCGGGATGGAAAATCTTTGCAGAGCACCCTGAATTCCGAGCCCTGAACCCCGGAATTACCCTGGATGAAGGTACATGACTCCTCCTCCTCCTGTGCACTCCTGGTATTTCCTTTATCTTCTCCCCTCCCTGCAAATTGTTTTACTCTTTTATTTCATTTTCCATTATTCTTCCTTCATTTCTTCTCTCACTCTCTCTCAAATTCAAATTAACTTTGTTGGCAGGATCTCACTTCTCTCTCACTCCTCGCTTTCTCTATCTCACTCTCTATCGCTCGCTCTCTGTCTATCGCTCGCTCTCGCTTCTCTCTTCTCTCTCTTGCCTCTCTCTTCTCTCTCGCCTCTCTCTTCTCTCTCGCCTCTCACTCTCTGTCTCGTTCCTCTTTCTGTCTCTCGCTCGCTTCTCTCTCCTCACTCTTTCTTGAACATTGTCTGGCTCATTTACTCCTCTCCATTCTTTTCTTAATCCCCCTTGCCTCCTTTTCCCCCCCCTCATTCTTCTTCTTCTCTTTTTCAGGTCTTGCGAACCCCACAGATGAATTCAGTGTGTTTTACGGAGAGAAGTGTGTATGGTGTAAGTCATTTTGCCTTCCTTGTGGAAGATCTGTTTCATATAATGCTGAACAGACACCTGACATCAGCACTAAAGACTTCAAAATGTAATGTACATCTATGAAAAGGAACAGCTCCAATCCCCCCCCCCCACAAAATGTCACCCCTTTTATCTTCATATATCATCCTAAAATTCAGTTGCTGTATAAAATGTTTTTCACCATGTCTGGTATATAAGGGGGGGGGGTTACAATTTAGAGAAATACTTTATTCTGAATGTAACGTGAGTTGCGAGGGGCTCGTGTTCGCTCCTCCTCCTATAAAGCCGGGGGGGGGGGGGGGGAGGGGCTGCACACTGAAGGTTTTTCTTACCTTCATGCATAAACGTTAAAAACCTCCAACCTTTTCGAAATACTTTAATTAGAACAGATCAGTTCTCTGTTTTGTGGTGTCTGTGATGCAGCACAGAGAACAGGAGAGCTGGAGCTGCATGCTCTGATCACTCCGCTGTCTGGTGCTCTGCCCTCAGAGTGCAGGGAGGAAAAGCTTGTTGCCCCTGCAGGCTGACTCTGCTCATGTGGTGTAGTGGACCTGGTTGGTTATTTACAGGTGATTATTGTGATTGTTTCAGGCAGACAGCACTTACTGGATCCAAATTATTATTTTTGGTGTCTTTTTTTACTTTTCTCAGAGGTCTGTACGATGCTCAGTCACAATATTTGATCAGATCCTTGCAAGCTTGGGGTTCCTCTCATCAAAACTGGAACTCCACCATTAAGTAAATGTGGAGCCTCACCTTGTAAAACAACCCACTCCATGATAAACAAAGTCAGAAGTGGTCACACGCCCTCTGTTCTCAGCCACATAAGGGGCTTAGAGAGTTGGGGGGTGGAGACTGCAGGGGGGGGCGGGGGTCAGCGGCAGTACTCTGATTTTTCCAGTGAAGGGCTCTGCAGAAGTGAGTGTCAGCACAAGTCTGACCACTAGAGTACAGGAAGTAGAAAACTGACCACGCGGGGAAGGATGCGCTTCTATGTCTAGCGTGGTCAGTCTGAAATTGGAAAGCAGAGGGACTGGCAGGATCAACAGGTATTTCATACAAGGGAAACAATACAAAGATTAGAATACTTTTTTATTCTAATCAGCTGCTAATGGGCCTGACAACCATTAACGCGTTTCCCATCAATCGGTTGCGGGAGGCAGCCCCATTAAAGCACTGTGCCTGCTGCAGTTTTTATTTTTCTTAACTAAATGTCAGCTTTCAAAGATCCAATTAACACAAATCACAGATGTCTGTCCCCATCACACCATTCCCAGGAATACAAATACAACAAAATAAATGTCAACGAAGGTCTTATGACAGATCACACGATGGGGTAATAAATATGGAGGAAGGTTCTATTCTATGATGGATCACATGATGGGATAATAAATATGGAGGAAGGTCCAATGACAGATCACGTGATGGGATAATAAATATGGGGGAAGGTCCTATGACGGATCACGTGATGGGATAATAAATATGGAGGAAGTTCTATGATGGATCACGTGATGGGATAATAAATATGGAGGAAGTTCTATGATGGATCACGTGATGGGATAATAAATATGGAGGAAGTTCTATGATGGATCACGTGATGGGATAATAAATATGGGGGAAGGTTCTATGAGGGATCATGTGATGGGATAGTATGGAGGAAAGTCCTATGATGGATCATGTGATGGGATAATAAATATGGAGGGAGGTCCTATGATGGATCATGTGATGGGATAATAAATATGGAGGGAGGTCCTATGATGGATCACGTGATGGGATAATAAATATGGAGGGAGGTTCTATGACGGATCATGTGATGGGATAATATGGAGGGAGGTCCTATGATGGATCATGTGATGGGATAATAAATATGGAGGGAGGTCCTATGATGGATCATGTGATGGGATAATAAATATGGAGGGAGGTCCTATGATGGATCACGTGATGGGATAATAAATATGGAGGAAGGTCTATTCTATGATGGATCACGTGATGGGATAATAAATATGGGGGAAGGTCCTATGATGGATCACGTGATGGGATAATAAATATGGAGGAAGTTCTATGATGGATCACGTGATGGGATAATAAATATGGGGGAAGGTTCTATGAGGGATCATGTGATGGGATAGTATGGAGGAAAGTCCTATGATGGATCATGTGATGGGATAATAAATATGGAGGGAGGTCCTATGATGGATCATGTGATGGGATAATAAATATGGAGGGAGGTCCTATGATGGATCACGTGATGGGATAATAAATATGGAGGGAGGTTCTATGACGGATCATGTGATGGGATAATATGGAGGGAGGTCCTATGATGGATCATGTGATGGGATAATAAATATGGAGGGAGGTCCTATGACGGACCACATGATGGGATGTGACTCTTCTGCCGCAGAGCATGTCTGTTCATCATTCATAAAGGCGCTTGCTCTGACTTTCTGCTTTCTGGATCTGCAGGGATAACGGTTCATTGCAGAGGAGACCCCGGACACGGCTCTCGCTTCATAGAGAACACGGCCGCCTCTAAGCTGGTGAGTCCCCAGTGGGTGCGTGTTCTGTGTACTGATACTGGATGAGTCCTAGAACATGCAAGGGCCACAAATCCGACACTTTTCATGTCACTGATTTATCTCCTGATGTTTTTCAGCATTCCGTCATTAATAGTTTCCTGGAACTCCGAGAGAAAGAGAAGAAACGGTAAGTCTTGGTAATCTGGACTGAGCAAAGTCTGCTAAAGCAGCAAGTGTCTTCTAGTAAGTCCTGTGCACGGCATAGACGAACCAATCAGATCCTGTGTATAACTGTGTGTTTGCTCGTCCCCTCCAGCGTCCCCTCCAGCGCTCCCTCCAGCGCTCCCTCCAGTGCTCCCTCCAGCGTCCCCTCCAGCGCTCCCTCCAGCATCCCCTCCAGCGCTCCCTCCAGCGCTCCCTCCAGCGTCCCCTCCAGCGTTCCCTCCTGCATCTCCTCCATCGCTCCCTCCAGCGTCCCCTCCAGCGTTCCCTCCTGCATCTCCTCCATCGCTCCCTCCAGCATCCCCTCCAGCGCTCCCTCCAGCATCCCCTCCAGCGCTCCCTCCAGCGTCCCCTCCAGCGTTCCCTCCTGCATCTCCTCCATCGCTCCCTCCAGCGCTCCCTCCAGCGCTCCCTCCAGCGCTCCCTACAATCGATACATTGCATCTCTTTTTACAAAGTATTTTCTCTGCTCCTCGGCTCCATCTAGTGGCCAAATTGCAATATTTTACTATTGCCCCCTATTTGTGAAGAGGAGAAAATAGCCTATGGCCCCCGTCACCCCGGCTGTTCCGTATGTCCGTTTTTTCATCTGTCTGTTTTACGGATGAAAAACGGACATCCATGTATTTCTGTGGACTATCGGATGTAAATGGATAGTCATCTGTTTACATCCGGTAATGTCCGCATCCGTTAACATCCCTTTTTTTTAACAGAAGAAAAACCTGTTTTTCGTCTGTTAAGAAAAATGTATGGAAACGGACAAAAACGGATGAGAAATGTATGTAAACTTATGAAAAACGGATTTAAACGGACAAAACTGATATAAACTGATGTAAAAATGACAAAAATAGATGTAAATGGACAAAAACGGATGAGAAATGTATGTGAACTTATAAAAAACGGATGTAAACAGACAAAACTAACAAACTGATGTAAAATGACAAAATGGATGTAAACAGACAAAAACTGACTGATGAAAAACAAATGGTAAATGGACAGAAAACGGATGTAAGTGATGAAAAATGGACAAAAACTGACAAACGGGAAACTGATGTAAACAGACAAAACTGATGTAAAATGACAAATGGATGTAAATGGACAAAACTGATGTAAACAGATAAAAACTGACTGATGGAAAACAAATAATAAACTGACAGAAAATGGATGTAAATATTGATGTGATTTTGCAGTTCCGGGTAGGGGGCGCGCGCGTGTGCCCAACCCGTGCACCCATTTGCAGCCTCGGCTGTCAATCACCGGGTCTCGGCCAGTGATTCCCCGCCAGCACCCAACAATCTCCGAGTATTACCGACAGGGGAGAGACCCGTGTATAAACAACACAGATCTCTCCCCTGTCAGCTCCTGCACACTGCTTTGTATGGCTCTGCATAGCAGCATGCTCACAGTGAAACACACACATCACACAGTTAACCCTTTGATTGCCCCTCATGTTAACCCCTTCCTGCCCAGCGCCATTAGTACAGTGTCAGTGCTTTGTATTACCACTAATCACTATATTGGTGTCACTGATGATGTCAGTGATACCAAGTTAGTTCCCCCCGAGTGTCAGTCCTGCAGTCCCGCTATAATTCGCTGATCGCCGCCATTATTAGTAAAAAAAAAAAAAGAAAAGAAAAAATCCCAGTATCTATACCGTCATAACTTTCATGTAAACCAATTAATTTCCACATATTGGGATTTTTTTTAGCGAAGACAAGGAGCAGAATAAATTTTGGCTGAAATTTATGATGAAATGTGATTTTTTTTTTTTATTATTATTACTGGACATGTTTTAATGGCAAAAAGTAAAAAAAAAATAGCTTTTTTCAAAATTGTCGGTTTTTGTTTATAGCGCAAAAAATAAATGCACAGGTGATCAAATACCACTGAAAGAAAGCTCTATTTGGGGGGGAAAAAGGATGTAAATTTCATTTGGGTGCGGCGTTGCATGACCACGCAATTGTCAGTTAAAGTAACGCAGCGCCGTATTGTGAAAAATAGCCTGGTCAGGAAGGGGGGATCCTCTGGAGGGCGAGGGGTTAATAGCAAAAAGTAAAAGAGAAAAGATTTTTTTTTTTTTTTTTAAGTTTATAGCGCAAAAAATAAACGCAAAGGCGGTCAAATACCGCCAAAAAGCTCCATTTGTGGGGAAAAAAAGGACATAAATTTCATTTGGGTGCAGCGTCGCATGACCGCGCAATTGTCAGTTAAAGTAACGCGAAAAATGTCCTGGTCAGGAAGCGGGGGAATCCTCTGGAGGGGGAGGGGTTAATTTATTGCATTGTTAGTTGGTGACGTTCCTGGAAAGCCCGAGTCCCCACCGACGTGTAGAATTTCCCGGTCTGGCCAAAGTGGCCGTTCCATGTGAGTGCAGAGATAGAACGTCGCCCCCCCCATACATCGCCCCGATGACAGCGACCTCTCCCATTGGTCTATGTTCCCCACACATGAATCCCGTTCTTTCTCAGGTTCCAGGCCAATCCCCAGCTCACTCTCGGAGACGTCACCACAGTCAACATGACCAAAGTGAATGGAGGAGTCTCCTGCAACGTGATTCCCACCGAAATGTCGGCGACCTTTGACCTTCGAATCCCTCCTACTGTCAACTTGCAGGTACGGTGTCCTCCCTTCCAGGATTCGTTTCACTTCTGTTGAGCGTTCCTAGTGTATGGCCGGTGGATGGGGGAAAGTCAGATGTTCCTGTAGCCATGGTGCCCACATACGTTTCATTCTGATCAGCTGGCCATTTCATGTGTTTTGTTTTTTTTCTGAGCCCGTTTACACTGCCAGGTCACGTAACTCGCATGTTGTCGCACATAACATTCTCTAACATTCGCCGCGGTGTTGTGGCGCCATCTATTTTTTAATTTTCTAACACCAGATTTCATTTTGTTAAATCTCCCGAAAAGCTCCCAATGAAATGATTCCGCCATTTCCACCTGAATGTTGCTTCTCTTTCTGCAGGAGTTTGAATCACAGGTCGAGGGGTGGTGTCGTGCGGCTGGCGATCAGGTGACCTGGGAGTACCATCAGGTGAGTGACGTCCTCTAGCAGGGTGATCAGGTGACCTGAGAGTACCACCAGGTGAGTGGCCTCCTCGAACAGGGTGATCAGGTGACCGGGGAGTACCACCAGGTGAGTGGGGCCTTCTTATGGGGTGATCAGGTGACCTGGGAGTACCACCAGGTGAGTGGCCTCCTCGAACAGGGTGATCAGGTGACCTGGGAGTACCACTAGGTGAGTGGCCTCCTCGAACAGGGTGATCAGGTGACCTGAGAGTACCACCAGGTGAGTGGCCTCCTCGAACAGGGTGATCAGGTGACCTGAGAGTACCACCAGGTGAGTGGCCTCCTCGAACAGGGTGATCAGGTGACCTGGGAGTACCACCAGCTGAGTGGGGCCTTCTAGTGGGGTGATCAGGTGACCTGGGAGCACCACCAGGTTAGTGGGGCCTTCTAGTGGGGTGATTAGGTGACCTGGGAGTACCACCAGGTTAGTGGGGCCTTCTAGTGGGGTGATCAGGTGACCTGGGAGTACCACCAGATTAGTGGGGCCTTCTAGTGGGGTGATCAGGTGACCTGGGAGCACCACCAGGTTAGTGGGGCTTTCTAGTGGGTTGATCAGGAGACATGGGAGTACCACCAGGTTAGTGGGTTGATCAGGGGACATGGGAGTACCACCAGGTTAGTGGGTTGATCAGGTGACATGGGAGTACCACCAGGTTAGTGGGTTGATCAGGGGACATGGGAGTACCACCAGGTTAGTGGGTTGATCAGGTGACATGGGAGTACCACCAGGTTAGTGGGTTGATCAGGGGACATGGGAGTACCACCAGGTTAGTGGGTTGATCAGGGGACATGGGAGTACCACCAGGTTAGTGGGTTGATCAGGGGACATGGGAGTACCACCAGGTTAGTGGGTTGATCAGGGGACATGGGAGTACCACCAGGTTAGTGGGTTGATCAGGGGACATGGGAGTACCACCAGGTCAGTGGATCTTTCTAGTGGGGTGATCAGGTGCCCAGGGAATACCACCAGGTTGGCGCCCATATGGAAGAAAAATATATTTTAAAAATATTCTTCCCAAGCATATTGACATTTGTTTGAAATACTACAATTTTGGCAGCATTCAAAATCTAATTTAAAAAAAATAAAAATAAAATATATATATATACACACTGTATGTTGAAATGCATTTTGTTATTTACAAAATATATGAAAAATATTTTTAAAAATACATTTCAAATATACTGTATGTCTTTACAAATACATATCTACATTTTTGGAATGTATTTACAAATATATGTAAAAATATGTTAAAATGACCTTTTTTTATATGTTAAAAAAAATCTAAAGAATATATTTTTCATATAGTATTATATTAAAAATGCATTTCAACATGGTGTGTGTGTATGTATGTGTGTGTGTGTGTGTGTGTATATATATATATATATATATATATATATATATATATATAAAATATACTGCATGTTTAAATGCATTTTTATATATTACAAGTCATATTTTTTTAAATATATTCTTCAGGTTTTTGTTTTTTTTTAACATAGAAAAAAATCCATTTTAAATATATTTTTCTTCCATGTGGGTGGGGCCTTCTAGTGAAGTGACCAGGGAGTACCAGCAGGTGAGTGGGGCCCTCTAACAGGGTGATCAGATGACCTGGAAGTACCAGCAGGTGAGTGGGGCCCTCTAACAGGGTGATCAGATGACCTGGAAGTACCAGCAGGTCAGTGGGGCCCTCTAACAGATTAATACATTTTAAATAAATTAAAATAATTGAAATAGAATGTGGAAATACATATATGATTCCTCCCTCTTAGATTGTAAGCTTCCAGGATCAGACCCTCCTATCCCTCATGTATTGAACTGTATTGTCTCCCTTTTGTATTGTAAAGCGCTGAGCAAACTGTTGCCGCCATATAAATCCTGTATAATAATAATATGATTTTACGTTTTAACCATTGATACATTTTAATAATTGAATAATATAAATTTAAGTAAAATTTAATAAATTAACATACATTTTAAATAAATTCAAATAAATAAAATAATTGAAATAAAATGGACATAAATTATACGATTGTAACCATAGATGCACTTGGAATGATGTGAATAAATGTCTTTGTTGCCTCCTAGAAATTTATGACTCAGAGGATCACCACCCCGGACGACACGAATCCTTGGTGGAAAGCGTTCAGTGACCCCTGCAAGGAGCTGTAAGTAGAAGAGCGATCATCTGGGCTTTACAAACTAAATTCCATTCGGTTGGACATGTACATTAACCCCGTGTCTGCCAGCGCCGTGTATATACGTCCGCTGGTCGCAAGGACTTTAAAAGGCAGGACTGAGTCCATAACCGAAAAATCGACTTTCTAAGCCGCCCAATCACTTCATACACTATGGGAGTTACCACCCCTTCCACCCAACTACCTCCACCATGTATCCTCCACTCTGCTGTCCCTTCTGTGACATTATAAAACATTGCACCTCTGCATTCAGGAAATCTGTCACGTTTGATCTGTAATGAGATGTATAGAAGAAGCTCTATAAGGTTTGCTTACGAATACTTCGATTTCAGGGGTTTGAAGCTAAAGCCGGAGATTTTTCCTGCTGCCACAGACAGTCGTTACGTCAGGACGGTGAGTACAGATGCACCTTCTCCTTCGTATCCTCTTGAAGGCCAACTTACATTCGTTGTCTCTTCACTGGTGTATTGCAAAGCTGCCTTATATAATGCCTGAGAGAACCCTTGCTGTACCAGTCCTTGAGATGCTCTACCAGCATCTAGCTCATTCTACTGCAAAGAATAACAGCGCCTGGGAGGCAGCTTGTACCTCATGCCACCTTGGGTTCCCAGTGGTGTCCTTGTTTGTGCTTTCTATACTAGAGCCAGTTAACCTGCAACCCTTAAAAAGCACGCCCCCAAAATGCAGCAAAGATTGTTGGTGTTTCCTCCACTGGGAGGAGCAAAATTTGGAAGTTATTTTACTTCCAAAATTTTCTGAAAATAATGGAAATCTTTTAAAGTTAAAAAAAAATATTTATTTTTATTTGTATTCTAGGAGGAGAACACCCAGATTTTTCTCCACCATTGACCCCCTGAGCTGTTCTCCTCCTAGAATGTATGAATAATAACTCTGTGAACTACGAGAACACTCAGATCCTTCTCCACCATTGACCCCCCCCCCTTGAGCTGTTCTCCTCCTAGAATGTATGAATAATAAGTCTGTGAACTACGAGAACACTCAGATCCTTCTCCACCATTGACCACCCCCCCCCCCCCCCCCTTGAGCTGTTGTCCTCCTAGAATGTATGATTATTAAGTCCATGATCTACAAGAACACTCAGATCCTTCTTCACCATTGACTCCCCCTAAGCTGTTCTCCTAGAATGTGTGACTGATAAGTCTGTGAACTACGAGAACACTCAGATTCTTCTCCACCATTGACTCCCCCAGTTGCTCCCCTCTTGGAATGTATGATTGATAAGTCCATGATCTACATAAACGCCAAGATCCTTCTCTGCTATTGACTCCCCCAGGATTTGGCCTCCTAAAATGTATGATCAATAAGTCTGATTTACCAGAACACCCACTTCCTTCTCCACCATTGACCTCCTTGAGTTGTTCTCCTCCTAGAATATATGTATACAAAGTGCATGAACTATGAGAACACTCAGATCCTACTCCACCATTGACCCCCTTGAGCTGTTCTCATAGTTCATGGACTTAGTATTCATACATTCTAGAAGGAGAACACCCAGATCCTTCTCCACCATTGACCCCCTTGAGCTGTTCTCCTCCTAGAATATATGAATACTAAGTCTGTGAACTACGAGAACACTCAGATCCTTCTCCACCATTGACCTCTTTGAGCTGTTCTCCTCCTAGAATATGTGAATACTAAGTCCGTGAACTACAAGAACACTCAGATCCTTCTCCACCATTGACCCCCTTGAGCTGTTCTCCTCCTAGAATATATGAATACTAAGTCTGTGAACTACGAGAACACTCAGATCCTATTCCACCATTGACCTCCTTGAGCTGTTCTCCTCCCACAATATATGAATACTAAGTCCGAAAAGTACAAGAACACTCAGATCCTTCTCCACCATTGACCCCCTTGAGCTGTTCTCCTCCTAGAATATATGAATACTAAGTCTGTGAACTACGAGAACACTCAGATCCTATTCCACCATTGACCTCCTTGAGCTGTAGATCATGGACTTATTAATCATACATTCTAAGAGGAGAACAGCTCAAGGGGGTCAATGGTGGAGAAGGATCTGGGTGTTCTCGTAGTTCATGGACTTTATTAATCATACATTCTAGGAGGAGATTCTTCTCCACCATTTAATTCCCAAGTTGCTTTCCTCTTGGAATGTATGATTTATAAGTCCATGATCTACAAGAACACTCAGATCCTTCTCCACCATTGACTCCCCCAGTTGCTCTCCTCTTGGAATGTATGATTGATAAGTCCATGATCTATGTAAACGCCAAGATCCTTTTCTGCTGTTGACTCCTCCAAGGTGTTAGCCTCCTAAAATGTATGTTCAATAAGTTTATGGTCTACCAGAACACCCAGATCCTTTTCCACCACTGACTCCCCAAGCTGTTCTCCTCCTAGAATGGATGAATAATAAGTCTATGAACTACGAGAACACCCAGATTCTTCTCCACCATTGACTCCCTTGAGCTGTTCTCCAAGAATGTATAATGAAAAAGTCCATGAACTACGAGAACACCCAGATCCTTCTCCATTGACTTCCCAAGCTGTTCTCCTCCTAGATTGTATGATCAAGAAGTCCATGATCTATTATAATACTCAGATCCTTCTCCACCATTGACTCCCCCAGTTTTCCTCCTCTTGAAATGTATGATTATTAAGTTCATGAACTACAAGCAAACCCAGATCCTTCTCTACCATTGACTCCCCCAGGTGTTAGCCTCCTAAAATGTACGATTAATAAGTCTACGATCTACCAGAACACCCATATCCTTCTCCAATATGGACTCCCTAAGCTGTTCTCCTCCTAGAATGTATAATTGATAAGTCTATGATCTACCAGAACATCCAGGTCCTCCTCCACCATTGACTCACCTGGTTCTTCTCCTAGAATGGACGATTAAGCTATGATTTACCAGAACACTTAGATCCTTCTCTACCATTGACTCCCCCAGTTCTACTTCCCGTAGAACGTATGACGCATGCTTGTTTTGCCTCCAAGTGCAGAATTTACATTTATCATCATTAAGCCTTGTTTTATCCATCCTGTCCAGGTGTCAAAAACGTCCCGTCATTGTCTTGGGACATGACAATGGACATGAAGGAACAGAGGAGCCCTAACCTAGTCTATTAATAAAGCCATGGTATACTTATCAAGAGTATGGTCCTGGATCTGTTAACTCCACCTACAGTATGCATTTTGCCCACCTACTTTCTTGGTGTTCTCACCCACCCACTTTATGGCTTGATCCTGGCCAGACCTCTATATATGCGAGGACTGCCCACTTGTGGCCCAAATCCCCACAATTAATGCCTTTTTTGAGTTGCATGCAATACCTCAAAAAAGGTTGGCGTTGTGATTCCAGGACATAGCCCAGGACACAGCGTCAGAGGGCAAAAGTGCAGGACTGTCCAGGCAATTCCGGGACACTTGTTATCTACACCATGTGACTTTTTTTTTTACAAATTTTTCTTAAGCATTATGAAATTTGAGGTAAATTTTAAGGAAGGCTGTACTTTGGCTGTTAAATCAGTTGTCCACCCTTGTCCCTCAACTCCTTGGGGGGGAAGCCAGTTTGCCTATTAATACCATAGATTACAATTCTCCATCCAGCTTTAAGTACACTTCTAGGGGGGCTTCTAGTTGTCCAAAAATGTATTCTATACAGAGTGTTCAAATTTATTTTATGGTTTTCTTCTTCTTTTTTTATTTTTATATCTTCTCCAAGATGGCGGCCTCCATAATGTAGGCAGTAGTAAAACTTTTTCTGCCCTCTTTTGTTCTCCCCAGGCCGGTTACGATGCCCTTGGCTTCTCCCCCATGAATAACACCCCCATCTTGCTGCACGATCACAACGAATTCTTGAACGAGGGCGTCTTCCTGCGTGGGATTGAGATTTATAAACGTATCATCCCGTCTTTAGCCAACGTTCCCCCACTGGATGGAGAACACTAGAGGCCGAGGGGGTCTACTGTGAATGTGCAGAGACTGGCGACCATGTCTTTAATAAAATGGCCGCACTCAGGGACTCATCGCCAACCCCAAGGACAAGGGGTGACAATTCAGCTTAACCAAATCTAAACTCAGGGCAATAAAATACCTCCAGCTGCTCTTATCATCGTTCTTTGGATGTCTCCACTCCGAATGTCCTCTTTGTCTCGAAAAGGACCATCAAACATAGTACAGTTGGGTTCATGTAAAACACTTACATTTTGATTCGTGGATCTCATTATTAAAAGTTCAATGACAAGAACTGAAAGTCTTAAAAATGATTTGCATGATTCTTACATTGCTGGTACAAGTCTTGCAGCTCTGGGGTTCTGGATTGGATCCTCAGTATGAAGACTAGCTCCATGATAGGTTGTGGACATCAAAGTATAACTCCAGCCAAAACCCTTTTTTTTTTCTTTTTTTCCAAGTTTAGAATGTGGTGGGAAAGTGTTAGAACCTCCACCAGGGATTTACTGCCATCTGTGTCCTCATTAGGGATTTATTATACTTCCTGTTACTAGAGACACAACAGGAAGTAAGTGGAAATCTCCCCCAAATGAAGGGAACCCCCACCCTTGGCAAGAGATACCTCCTTGATTGTTCTGATGATGGCTGTAAAATGTGGGCTACCCCCTCGCCAACAATAATCGCAAGGAAAACGAGAGAGGATGAATCTTTCAAGTGGGGACACAGACCGCAATAGAACGTAACCGATGTTCAAGCCCTTCCAGCCAGGAGATGAGGCAGAGTTCTATCTGTCTGGCTGCAGCTTCTAATGCACATTGTGAGGAGCTCCCAGTGTGCAGTGACATCAGAGGAAACCATTCCAGTCCAGGGGAGGAGCCCATACACCTGGGCAAGACTGGAGGGGAGGAGCCGGTACACCTGTGCAAGACTGAAGGGGAGGAGCCGGTACACCTGTGCAAGACTGAAGGGGAGAAGCCGGTACACCTGTGCAAGACTGAAGGGGAGGAGCCGGTACACCTGTGCAAGACTGAAGGGGAGGAGCCGGTACACCTGTGCAAGACTGAAGGGGAGGAGCCGGTACACCTGTGCAAGACTGAAGGGGAGGAGCCGGTACACCTGTGCAAGACTGAAGGGGAGGAGCCGGTACACCTGTGCAAGACTGAAGGGGAGGAGCCGGTACACCTGTGCAAGACTGAAGGGGAGGAGCCGGTACACCTGTGCAAGACTGAAGGGGAGGAGCCGGTACACCTGTGCAAGACTGAAGGGGGAGGAGCCGGTACACCTGTGCAAGACTGAAGGGGGAGGAGCCGGTACACCTGTGCAAGACTGAAGGGGAGGAGCCGGTACACCTGTGCAAGACTGAAGGGGAGGAGCCGGTACACCTGTGCAAGACTGAAGGGGAGGAGCCGGTACACCTGTGCAAGACTGAAGGGGAGGAGCCGGTACACCTCTGCAAGACTGAAGGGGAGGAGGCGGTACACCTGTGCAAGACTGAAGGGGAAGAGCCGGGACAACTGGGGCTGCAAGAGACCAGGACGTTTTCTAGTACTAACACCACTTGCATCTAAATTAATAAATGATTATTATTGGAGACAAAACTGCGGTGATTTTGTGTCATTTTTATATCTTCCAGGAGTTCAGCTTCATATGCACCTGGAAAATATACGAGCTTCAGGGAACATTTGCAGTTTTACAGCAACATTGTCCCTTTTCCCCTTTCTCATGTCATTTCAAAGGGGTCTATTTATGAACACAAATGCTGTACGAATAAAACATGAAAAATCCCTGTATTTCCTCCAATATGATGATTTCTGATGACTGTCAGCGCCATCTACTGACCATAGTGCGGTATTTTTCTTGAAATAAATCAATTGGGAAAATACCTCATTATGGCCACTAGATGGCACCTATGATGAAAGGAAATAATCATATTAGACAAAATACAGTTATTTTTTTTTTAGGCTGTTGGAATGTTTTTCGCCTTTTTTGTACAGGATTTTTTTTTTTTTTTAAGTATATTGCCACCATGCTGACCCGACACAGAATTCTACTGCAGAATAATTGAGGAAGATATGGGGAGTTGGAGCCACCCAAAACTCATCATTTATAGGCGGTTGGTGGGCAAAATCACTACCATAGCATTTTATATTTCTAGGCATCTACAAAAGGAAACAGTCTCGTTCTTGTAACTCATGGATGTCAAACTGGCGGCCCTCCAGCTGTTGCCCAACTACAAGTCCCATGAGCCATTGCAAGATTGACCATTACAAGCATGACTCCCAAAGGCAGAGGTATGATGGGAGTTGTAGTTTGGCAAAAGCTGGAGGGCCGCCAGTTTGACACCCCTGCTTCAGAACTACAAGTCCCATGAGGCATTGCACGGCTGACAGTTACAAGCGTGACTCCCAAAGGCAGAGGCATGATGGGACTTGTAGTTTTGCAGCAGCTGGAGGGCCACCAGTTTGACACCCCTGCTTCAGAACTACAAGTCCCATGAGAAATTGCACGGCTGCCAGTTACATGCATGACTCCCAAAGGCAGAGGCATGATGGGACCAGGGGTGGATTGACAACTCATGTGGCCCTTGGGTAATAGGGGATCATGGGGCCCCTGTGTCCTTGCCCAAACTCAAAAAAGCCTATGAAAAAAGTACCAGGGGAATCTCATGGGGCCCCCTACTGACCCCGGGCCCTCGGGCAGTGCCCGATTTTCCAAATGGTCAGTCTGCCCCTGGATGGGACTTGTAGTTTCGCAACAGCTGGAAGGCCGCCAGTTTGACACCCCACTGTTGTAACTGGTTCTTCCACTTCTTATCATGTCTATATGCAGGAGGAGGAGTCTCCCTCTTCATGCTGCATTCCCTGCAGTGCACAAGGCTTGATCACATGACCAGTGAGGGAGCTGAGAACACGGATGCAAAGATTTTGTTGCCGGAAACCCCAAAGAGACCCAAGACATCAGTGAATGATGGAAGATAAAAACAGGCCAAACATAAACCATAATCGATTGTATAAAAAAAGGTTTTACTAAAAAGATACAAAATATAAAACATTCATATGACACAGTATCATTTACAACATGAACAGATACATAGTATCCATATTTATCCACAATAATACTTCTTTTGCTTAGAAAGGTTATTTGGAAACGACATAAAATATTTAAATATCAGCCTGATGATGTTTTACGTCCAAGGGTGACCGTGGCACACCTACCTGAGCTCCGGAAGGACTTACCCCCGTCCTGGCCAGGGCCATTTTTTGCTATACAGCGCTGCGCTAATTTTAACTGAGAATTGCGCGGTCATGCAGTGCTGTACCCAAACGAATTTTTTTTTCACACGAATCGAGCTTTCTTTTGGTTTTTATTTTTTATTAAATAAATGAAAAAAGACTTAAGATTTTGAAAAAAAAATTTGATTTTCTATTATAAAACATTCCCAATAAAAAACAAAACAAATATGTTCATGAATCTAGACCAAAATGTATTCTGCTACATGTCTTTGGTAAAAAAAAAATCCATGTAAGTGTATATTATTTAGTCTGCAGGAAAGTTATAACATCCACAAACTGTAGTATATATATTTGAAAATTGATCGATCCTGTTGTGCTGATGGCCGATCTCATTTTTGGAAATGCCAGGATAGTACAAATACCCCCAAATGACCCCTTTTTGGAAGGTCGAACGCCTGAGGTATTTAGTTAAAGGCATGGTGATTTTTTTTTGAAGTTGTAATTTTTTTGTCACAATTTTTTGGGGAAAATGAAGAAAATAATATATTTATATGTTTTTGTACATACAGTCACCAGCGCAATACAGCGTCGCTGACATGACTGGTGTGGCACTGATCAGGGACACTGACTGGTGAAAAAAAAAACTAAGAAAAAATGTATAAATATTTTTTTATTTAATTTTTTTTTAATTTTTACTTTATATTTTATTTTATACAATGTTTTATTTTATACAATGTTTTTCTTTAATACTTCCATCAGAGTAGTTCAGTGTTACCATAGCAACACTGTACTACTCTGGGGAGGTGATCGGAGATTTTAGTTTTTTTTTCTTTTTACACTTTGATTGTTAGAACAATAAAGATCAATGTACCAGCAATGCTTTGAACCGTCCTGAATGGGTTAAGTTCATGACGGCTGTGCATACTAGTGATCTGTGATTGGCTACAGCTAATCACATGGTACAGGGTGCTGTGATTGGCCCAAGTACCAGTAGGCCTGTTTTCCTTAGGTAAACAAGAGCTGCGATGGGAAAAAGGAACATCAGGCAGCTAGAATTCCTGACCTAGGCATTGGTTTGTGCATTACACTTTGGAGTTCAGAGATTCTTGGAGGGGGGCTCGAGAAGCCCCTCTCAGTGTCTGCTTTTGACTGCTTAGCTCAGTTGAGCATTGGTGGGTGCATTGCATTGTGGGATGCCAGGAAAGCTTGGCCAATCACTTGTTCGCTCCCTGCCCTGATCTTTGGACTTTCCAAGAATTTCACTACCATTTGCTGCCTACAGCCTGACCAGCCTGGAGACTACACGTCCCCTTCCTAGTCTCAGCCACTCAGTCCCAGTGCCATCTACCCAGGAACTATACCATCGTGTTCTGGGACCTGGGGCAACCAAGTGCCAGTAGGCCTGTTTTCCATAGATAAACAAGAGCTGCTACACTTTGGAGTTCAGAGGGTCTTGGGAGGGGGGGGGGGGGCTCGAGAAGCCCCTCTCAGTGTTTGCTTTTGACTGCTTAGCTCAGTTGAGTATTATTGCTGGGCGCATTGCATTGTGGGATGCCAGGAAAGCTTGGCCAATCACTTGTTCTCTCCCTGCCCTGGGGGCAACCAAATACCAGTAGGCCTGTTTTCCATAGATAAACAAGAGCTGCTATGGGAAAAGGAACATCAGGCAGGTAGAATCTCTAACCTAGGCATTGGTTTGTGCATTACACTTTGGAGGTGGAGGCTGCCAAATCCTGTTAAAACACCATTAGTTCAGGGGGTTCTTTGGGAGGGGGGGGCTCGAGAAGCCCCTCTCGGTGTCTGCTTTTGACTGCTTAGCTCAGTTGAGTATAGGTACATGCATGGCATTGAGATACCAGGGAAGCTTGGCCAATCACTTGTTCACTCCCTGCCTTGATCTGTGGACATTCCAAGGATTCCACCACCAGCTGCTGCCTACTGCCGGACCAGCCTGGGCACTACATATCCCCTTCCTTGTTGCAGCCAATCAGTCCCAGTACCACCTAGCCAGGAACTATAGCATCGTGTTCTGGGACCTGGGGGCAACAAAGTATGAGTAGGCCTGTTTGCTTTAAGGGAACAGAAGCTGCTATAGCCAGAAGGAACACCAGCCAGCTATAGTCCCTGACTTAGGCCATGCTTTGTGCTGCTAGTTCCTGTATAAACACCTTGAATTCAAGGGCTCTTGGGGGGGCTCAAGAAGCCCCTCTCGGTGTCTGCTTTTGACTGCTTAGCTCAGTTGAGTATTGGTACATGCATGGCATTGAGATACCAGGGAAGCTTGGCCAATCACTTGTTCCCTCCCTGCCTTGATCTGTGGACTTTCCAAGGATTCCACCACCAGCTGCTGCCTACAGCCGGACCAGCCTGGGCACTACATATCCCCTTCCTTGTTGCAGCCAATCAGTCCCAGTACCATCTAGCCAGGAACTATAGCATCGTGTTCTGGGACCTGGGGGCAACTAAGTATGAGTAGGCCTGTTTTCTTTAAGGGAACAGAAGCTGCTATAGCCAGAAGGAACACCAGCCAGCTATAGTCCCTGACCTAGGCCATGCTTTGTGCTGCCAGTTCCTGTATAAACACCTTGAATTCAGGGGCTCGGGGGGCTCAAGAAGCACCTCTCAGTGTCTGCTTTTGACTGCTTAGCTCAGTTGAGTATTGGTTCGTGAAATTGCATTGTGAGATGACAGGGAAGCTTGGCCAGTCACTTATTCGCTCCCTGCCCTGATCGTTTGGACTTTCCAAGGATCCCACTACCAGCTGCTGCCTACAGCCTGACCAGCCTGGAGACTACACGTCCCCTTCTTTGTCTCAGCCACTCAGTCCCAGTGCCATCTAGCCAGGAACTATAGCATTGTGCTCTGGGACCTGGGGGCAACCAAATACCTGTAGGCCTGTTTTCCTTAGGTAAACAAGAGTTGTTATGGGAAAAAGGAACATCGGGCAGCTAGAATTCCTAACCTAGGCATTGGTTTGTGCATTACACTTTGGAGGTGGAGGCTGCCAAATCTTGTTAAAACACTGCAGCCAATCAGTCCCAGTACCATCTAGCCAGGAACTATAGCATCGTGTTCTGGGACCTGGGGGCAACAAAGTATGAGTAGGCCTGTTTGCTTTAAGGGAACAGAAGCTGCTATAGCCAGAAGGAACACCAGCCAGCTATAGTCCCTGACCTAGGCATTGCTTTGTGCTGCCAGTTCCTGTATAAACACCTTGAATTCAGGGGCTCTTGGGGGGTAGGGGCTCAAGAAGCTCCTCTCAGTGTCTGTTTTTGACTGCTTAGCTCAGTTGAGTATTGGTACATGCATGGCATTGAGATACCAGGGAAGCTTGGCCAATCACTTGTTCACTCCCTGCCTTGAACTTTGGACTTTCCAAGGATTCCACCACCAGCTGCTGCCTACTGCCGGACCAGCCTGGGCACTACATATCCCCTTCCTTGTTGCAGCCAATCAGTCCCAGTACCATCTAGCCAGGAACTATAGCATCGTGTTCTGGGACCTGGGGGCAACAAAGTATGAGTAGGCCTGTTTTCTTTAAGGGAACAGAAGCTGCTATAGCCAGAAGGAACACCAGCCAGCTATAGTCCCTGACCTAGGCCATGCTTTGTGCTGCCAGTTCCTGTATAAACACCTTGAATTCAGGGGCTCGGGGGGGGGGGGGGGGGCTCAAGAAGTACCTCTCAGTGTCTGCTTTTGACTGCTTAGCTCAGTTGAGTATTGGTACGTGAAATTGCATTGTGGGATGACAGGGGAAAGCTTGGCCAATCACTTGTTCCCTTCCTGCCCTGATCTTTGGATTTTCCAAGGATTCCACTACCATCTTCTGCCAACAGCATGACCAGCCTAGGAACTACATGTCCCCTTCCTTGTAAACACCTTGAATTCAGGGGTCTTGGGGGGGCTCAAGAAGCATCTCTCAATGCCTACTTTTGACTGCTTAGCTCAGTTGAGTATTGGTCAGTGCTTTGCTCTGTGGTAGCTTGGCCGGTCTCTGACTTTGGAGCCGTAGGTTGCCATTCAGGCTCACGTAAAGAGATACTATTACACTCCAAGCCCATTCATAAATGTTAAATGCCCACACAATGTTCAGAGGTAAAGCCAACAGAAACCAAGGAAGTCAAAAAATGGTCAGTCAGTGTTCGGACACTATTAGTTTCTTGAGTCGTTGTTCTCCAAAAAAATATTGTTCAGGACATTTTCTTTGCCATTTCCTGGTAGCTTGTCTTGCGTTAGCCAAAATCCGTTCATGGCTTGAAATTCATATTTTGAATGCAGCTGGAAAACTGGTGACTCTTTCCTTCACAATGTGATGCAGAAGGTATAGTAAGGTTGGCTTTTCTTCATGTGTTACTGGCCCGGTTGTCCTTCTGTTGAACAATGACTCCTGTCTGCGTCCACCATGAAGGCTCGTTGAAGGGAATCCTTGATGGAACAACACATGGTCTGGTCCCATTTTCTCCCAACGAGGAAGTAGATATAAGGGTTGATAGTGCAGTTAAATACCAACCAATACTGACTAAGAAAAATAAGCTTGACCGTGGGCACGTTTTTTAAAGTCTTATAGAACACTAAAATGCGAAAAATATTTAACGGCAAGACTGATAAGATAAAGACGATGACTGCTATGATGATAATGATGTAAAGTTTAGGAGGGTACTGCTGACTAGTGGTTCTCCATATTTTGTGGAGCAAGGTGGCACTGGAAATCACCATGAGCGGTAGACAGATCCCAACCGCAGACACAAAAATCATTAGTTCAGCCGCTGAACAATGCGGATGGCGATTTATGAAAGCTTCTGTAGGACACATGAAGACATCAAGGAGGCCCTCCAAGATGCCAAGGCACCAGCTAGCTGTGCACGCCATAGTGGAAAACGTCTTGGGACGACGAGTGCGATGCCAAATGGGGAACAGAACAGAAATACACCTTTCCACGCTGATGGTGGTCAGGATGTTTTTTCCCGTATAGGCCAGGGAGTAGTAAAATGTGTCCACAAATATATAGAAAGGACACATCACGTTAGTTCCAGGACGCAAGCCAAAGAAATTGCTGATCTGAACCACCAAGGTCAACATCACCATTGATATCAAGAGGGCATCAGCCACAGACAGGTTGGCGATGTAAACTGTGTATTTGTTCCTCTGGATCCTGAAGCAAAGGTTCCAAAACAAGGTAATGTTTCCCACCAAGCCAAAGACACAAATGCCGAGGAAAACCGCGTCTACTGCAGGTAACCGCATCTGGGGACGTTCTGTGCACCTTATGGGAATGGTGTCATTTACGTCGGCCCCTTCTCTGCTGGTGATATTCATGTTGCCCTTCTTTGATGGTGACTATCCTCGTCTTCCACCTGAATTAAATATATGACAACCAGTCATTATCAATGAAGCCAAATGACTTCCTTTCATTGAAATTACATTTATAATCCGAAAAGTGAATTTCATTTCTTCTGTTTTCTGTTACGCTTTATGATGAAAGTAAACTCACAAACAATAAAATGATATTTCTCAATGTTTTCCCTTTCATTGTATCTTCATTGTTTCTTTCCTGCAGGAAACACCATACTTTTGGACCAGAAAGTCACTGACCTTTAAAGTGCGACCACTTTACATGGTTTCCTCTAAGTCGGGGGGTATCAAATTTTCTAAGTGAAGGGCCAGTTTACTGTTCTTCAGGCTTAAGTTGGCCATACTGTGGCCAATGGGAGTGAACAATGCCCCAATGTTGGATTCAAAGGGAGAAATTGTGCCCCATTGTTGGTTTTAAAGGGAGGAATAGTGTCCCATTGTTGGAGTTAGTCGAAGGAATAGTGCCCCATTTTTGGTGGCAGTGAGAGGGATAGTGTCCCATCATTGGTGTCAGTGGGAGGGATAGTATCCCATCATCATAAACTGTCCTTGTGTCAGTAGGAGTAAACACTTCCCCTTATTTGGTGCCAGTGGGAGGAATAGTGTCCTATTGTTGGTTTTAAAAGGAGGAATAGTGCTCCATTGTTGGAGTTAGTCAAAGGAATAGTGCCCCATCATTGGTGTTACTGGGAGGGATAGTGCCCCATCATTGGTGTCAGTGGATGGAATAATGTCCTGTCATTGGTGCCAGTGGAAAGAATAGTGCCTCATCATTGGTGTAAAAAAAATTCTCCATTGTTGGATAGAAAGGGAGAAATAGTTCCCCATTGTTAGTTTTAAAGGGAGGAATAGTGCCCCATCATTGGTGTCAGTGGGAGGAATAGTGCCCCATCATTAGTGTCAGTGGGGGGAATAGTGCCCCATCATTGGTGTCAGTGGGAGGAATAGTGCCCCATCATTGGTATCAGTGGGAGGAATAGTACCCCATCATTGGTGTCAGTGGGAGGAATAGTGCCCCATCATTGGTATCAGTGGGAGGAATAGTGCCCCATCATTGGTGTCAGTGGGGGGAATAGTGCCCCATCATTGGTATCAGTGGGAGGAATAGTGCCCCATCATTGGTATCAGTGGGAGGAATAGTGTCCCATCATTGGTGTCAGTGGGAGGAATAGTGTCCCATCATTGGTGTCAGTGGGGGGAATAGTGCCCCATCATTGGTATCAGTGGGAGGAATAGTGCCCCATCATTGGTATCAGTGGGAGGAATAGTGCCCCATCATTGGTATCAGTGGGAGGAATAGTGTCCCATCATTGGTGTCAGTGGGAGGAATAGTGCCCCATCATTGGTGTCAGTGGGAGGAATAGTGTCCCATCATTGGTATCAGTGGGAGGAATGGTGCCCCATCATTGGTGTCAGTGGGAGGAATAGTGCCCCATCATTGGTGTCAGTGGGAGGAATAGTGCCCCATCATTGGTGTCAGTGGGAGGAATAGTGCCCCATCATTGCTGTCAGTAGGAGGAATAGTGCCCCATCATTGGTGTCAGTGGGAGGAATAGTACCCCATCATTGGTATCAGTGGGAGGAATAGTACCCCATCATTGGTGCCAGTGGGAATTAATAGTGCCCCATCATTGGTGTCAGTGGGAGGAATAGTGCCCCATTGTTGGTTCAAAGGGGAGGAATAGTGCCCCATAATTGGTGTCAGTGGAAGGAAAAGTGCCCCATTGTTGGTTTTAAAGGGAGGAATAGTGCCCCATTGTTGGCATAAATTGGAGGAATAGTGCTCCATCAATGGTGTCAGTGGAAGGAGTAGTGTTCCAACAATGGTTTCAATGGGAGGAATAGTGCTCCATCAATGGTGTCAGTAGGAGGAGTAGTGCACCAAGGGCTAGATCAAGGCAAGCAAAGGGCCACAGTTTGGAGTCCACTGCCCTAAGTCCGGCATTTTCATGGGTCCTCCTGAATGGGGCTTGCCAGCCACACTAACAAGACCAGCATGTTCACCCAACAATGACGTCCCCCAGCAATTTCCACTTTTCCTCTTGCCGCCAACCAGTGTTATGGACAGAAGCTCCTATAGTAATGAGGATCCCATGCACTTGCCAAATGAACTCTAGGAATCATAAGTCCCCTGGGGGTATGTCTCATTATGTTCATTACCCAACTGGAAGTTTAGGGATGCACAAAAAGGCTGTGAATCTGAAGCTTACATTTAAATAATTCCTGGTGATCCTGCCATGAAGATCTCTGTTCAGGCACTTCCTGTTAAAAGGTGACAATGCTCTGACCCCGCCTCCCAACTGTTTCTGTGTTGTCACCGGGTCACATGGGCTTCTGATGGAGACTGAAATGCAGGCATGGTCCACTGTTGTCCATCAAGAAACCCACCCTGAGAAATGCCATGCAGCCATCACTGGAGTACATGCAGTCAGGAAGTGAATTCAGGAAATATTGATATTTTCACAGTTACATTGGTCCAGCTTGGATCAATATAACTATACATACAGTATGTCGTACCTGTGTGATCCCTCTAGAATCTGGAAACCACAGGTGTATACAATCCCCTCCATATCATGTGATTCAGGTGTTCCAATCCCCTCCATGGACACAGGTGTATACAATCAAGCCCCTAGGCATGCAGACGGCTTCTACAAACATTGGTGAAAGAATGGGTCGCTCTCAGGAGCTCAGTGACTCCAAGCGTGGTCCCGTGATAGGTGGCCACCTGGGCAATAAGTCCATCCGTGACATTTCCTGGCTACTAAATATTCCACGCTCAACTGTTAGTGGGATTATAACAAAGTGGAAGCAACTGGGAGCAACAGCCACTCAGCCACCAAGTGGTAGGCCACGTCACATGACAGGGCGGGGTCAGCGCATGTTGATGCGCAAAGTGAGCAGAAGTCACCAACTGTCTGCAGAGTCAATAGCTAAAGACCTCCAAACTTGGTGTGGCCTTCAGATGAGCCCAACAACAGTGCGTAGAGAGCTTCATGGAATGTGTTTCCATGGCCGAGCAGCTGCATCCAAGCCTTCCATCACCAAGTGCAATGCAAAGCGTCGGATGCCGTGGTGTAAAGCACGCCGCCACTGGACTCTAGAGCAGGGGAGACGTGTTCTCTGGAGTGACCAATCACGCTTCTCTGACTGGCAATCCATTGAACATGTCTGGGTTTGGCGGTGGCCAGTAGAACGGTACTTGCCTGACTGCATTGTGCCAAGTGTAAAGTTTGGTGGAGGGGGGATGATGGTGTGGGGTTGTTTTTCAGGGTTGGGCTTGGCCCTCTAGTTCCAGTGAAGGGAACTCTTAAGTCATCAGCATACCAAAAAATGTTGGACAATTTCATGCTCCCAACTTTGTGGGAAGAGTTTGGGGATGGCCCCTTCCTGTTCCAACATGACTGTGCACCAGTGCACAAAGCAAGGTCCATAAAGACATAGAGGAGCCAGTTTGGGGTGGAGGAACTTGACTGTCCTGCACAGAGTCCTGACCTCAACCCCATAGAACACCTTTGGGATGAATTAGAGCGGAGACTGCGAGCCAGGCCTCCTACCCCGACATCAGTGCCTGACCTGACAAATGTGCTTCTGGAAGAATGGTCCAACCTTCCCATAGACACCCTCCTAAACCTTGTGGACGGCCTTCCCAGAAGAGTTGAAGCTGTTATAGCTGCAAAGGGCGGGGCCAATTCAACATTGAACCCTACGGACTAAGACTGGGGGGGCCAATAAAGGTCATGTGCGTGGAAAGGCCGGGGCCAACTCAATAATGAACCCTACAGACTAAGACTGGGGGGCCATTAAAGGTCATGTGTGTGGAAAGGCCGACGGCCCAATACTTGGGGCAATATAGTGTATATATGAGAGGGCTGAAGATAGATAGCAGTTGTCAGGTTTAATGCAGGGGTGGACTGACCATTTGGCACTGCCCGATGGGTCAGTAGGGGGCCCCATGAGATGCCCCTGGTACCTTTTTCATAGGCTTTTTTGAGTTTGGGCAAGGACACAGGGGCCCCATGATCCCCTATTCCCCGGGGGCCCCATGAGTTGTCAGTCCACCCCTGGTTTAATGTATGGAGCAATTGTGGAACAATTAGATTCTAACTTACAGGTTGTGATGGACAAACTGGTTCCAGCTCAGGTTCAGATGCTGGCAGTGGATCCATGAGTCACTTCAGTTGGCAGACAGACTGAACAAATGAAGTAATTTGTATTATTCCAATAACAGATAACGATCTAACATACACATCCCTCCAACACCGTCCCAGAAAGGTAAAACCAGCCAAAATTGTACCTGTAAGGACCCGAAGACCGGAGCCTGAACAATAATTGGGTGTGAAACACCAGATTTGTGTGGACTGAACCTTTAAGCAATTATTTCAAATATTAATTAGAACGTAATAATGTGCAATTAGGGCATCCTTGGATCTCCCGCAATCTCCCCATTTCCCCAACTTTCTCCCTTTCAGTATGTAAGATTTCTATTTCATCTTTGAATGGTAAAGTCAACATCATTTTATGAGCTAAATGTCTTTTTTTTCTGAACAAAAAAATGCCTAATTTGATTTAAATTCCACTTTTTGGTATTTCTTTTCCTGGATGCTACTTGCAGAGCAAAGATGGTCTAGAATTCTGGATAACTGGCCTCATCCTTTGTGTTGTATCAGCTGATAGAATACAATAGACCAGGGATTTTTTTCCCCCCAGAAAATAGGTGCAGGAACTCCCCCCGTCTGAATCATTTCTTGTCTACACCCCTACCCGCCTCTGAGCAGCGTCCCTTGCAGGGGCGGTCTGACAACTCATGGGGCCCCCGGGCAATAGGGGATCATGGGGCCCCTGTGTCCTTGCCCTCAAAGCACACCCAAAAAAGCCTATAAAAAAGGTGCCAGGGGCATTTCATGGGGCCCCCTACTGACCCTGGGCCCTTGGGCAGTGCCTGAGTGCTCAAATGGTCAGTCCGCTCCTGGTCCCTTGGTTCCTTCCCACCTCCCAGTACTGCTCCTTATGGAGAATACACAGCCAAGTATCATTTTTGGTGCTAAGTAATTTGTATGGAATGTGTTAATTATAACAAGAAAAGCAGTAGAATAGATCCCCCTCAGCCACCAGCAACTATAGTTTCCCCCAACAACAATGGACCACGGCAACAAAATACCACCCCAGGAACAACAGACCCCAGCAGCAACAACAGATCCCCCAGTAAATCCCTTTTAACAATAGATCCCCCACCAGCAACAACAGACCTCCCCAACAACAATAGACCACCATGCATAAATAGATCCCCCCTCCAGTGACAAGAGATCCTCCAGCATTCAGCATCATCAGACCTTCCAGCACACCCCAGCACCTCTTGCCATGGCATACATTCAGTGCAGTAGGTGTCAGAACTGCATCCCCCCATGTTCCCGCTCAAAATAAACCCTGAAATAGATACAAATGCTCTGTAAGTCAAAGACAAGACTCTTCTGGAACATATTATGTTCTGGTTTACTTCCATTACCTTCAGATTATGGGTTCCAGTTGAATGTGACATTGCTTCTATCCCCCTCACCGCCCTCCCAGAGTTATTCACTTCCTATCTCCCAAAACATCACACAATGACCCAACGTCCAATATCCACTGGCACTCAAGGTTTGGCAGTTGGCAACATTTCACCTGTCCTCCAAGTATGGCCGTCTCACTCCAGTCCTGGACAATCCCAATGTCCCACCAGGACAGAATACTCAACCCTTCTTCCACTGGACAACCCCAAACCATCTTACATTATCCAACATCCACATAGGGGGGCCATCAGACACTCACACAGCTGTTCCATCCTGACCAGCCTCCCGATGGGCACATAGCTTCAATATGTCCAGCTTTCGTATTTTATCTTGGCTACTTCTAACTGGCAGCAGCAACTACATTGCCCTCTGACTTTTTTCAAACGGATTTACCAATACAGTGAGCCCCCCGATAACCCCATATCTTTCCTCTATGGTGCGTCTCCAAAAAAGGAGAGAAGTAATTGACCACCACCCTCTCGGAAAAGGACAGGATGATGTGCTTCTGTCTTACCCATAAACTGCATGGCAGCCTGGTCCAGGTGAGAAACTTTAAAATACTGACCCGCTCATACGGTTCCCCCCCCCATAACCTTCACCAGATTAACCCAGTGAAATCTGATCTCAATCTGGAGTAGGCACTCCATGCCACATCTGGGAGGACTGTCCTTCGATAGTTGGGTCACTTCCTCCACACTTACTGCAGAACTTGTTATTCTCTCCATGTTTCCATGTTCCATCTCAAAGGCTACACATTCTCTTCAGGAACTCCACCATGACACTTACCATCCCAGAGGGATCTTCCAGATGATGAGACTGCAAGAACTGATGACTCATCAACTTGATGCATAGGACTCCTTCAAAAACAAATGGAACCTTTGATTATTTTCATGGACTAATGAGTCCCAGGACTTGACACGAGCTCATACTAATATCATTTTCTATGTTTTTCACATACCATATGTGGCTAAGAACAGTATTTCACCCAGAACCACTCCCTCCCTTCACTCTTATTCCCTTTACTACTTGCCTATCCCATCTTTCCTGATGCCAACATCTTCTCCTCTCTTCCTTCTCTTTTTACCACTTTGGACCTTTTCCATTCTCCTAAATGGTATCCACCCACTCCACATCGTCTCAGAAGTCGACCCTTACCATATTGGTATACCATACGCCAGCAATTTGGTTGTTGGGTGGACGTTGTGGATCCTTTGTGTTGATGTATTTTTTTTATAGACATGGCTACCAAGACCCTGAGGTTTGTCACCCCCTGAACTTTTTATATACACTCACCAGCCACTTTATTAGGTACGCCTGTTCAATTGCTCGGTAACACAAATTGCTAATCAAGCAATCACATGGCTGCAACTCAATACATTTAGGCATCTAGACATGGGGAAGACAACTTGCTGAAGTTCAAACTAAGCATCAGAATGGGGAAGAAAAGGGATTTAGGTGACTTTGAACGTGGCATGGTTGTTGGTGCCACACAGGCTGGTCTAAGTATTTAAAAAACTGCTGATCTGCTGGGATTTTTCCACACAACAATCTCTAGGGTTTACAGAGAATGGTCCGAAAACAAGAAAATATCCAGTTGTGTGGAGGAAAATGCCTTGTTGATGTCAGAGGTCAGAGGAGAATGGGCAGACTGGTTCCAGATGATAGAAAGGTGAGAGTAACTCATGTCAATATGGACCAAAATCTCTGAGGAATGTTTCCAACACCTTGTTGGATCTACGCCACAAAAAATGAAGGCAGTTCTGAAGACAAAAGGGGGTCCAACCCGGTACTAGCAAGGTGTACCTAATGAAGTGGCCGGTGAGTGTATGTATCCATTCCCCTTCATCATAAAAATCCAACAAGATGTCTCACCTGTAATGGGCTGATTTGTTGACTCCAAGTAATGATCTCTATCAGTTCCTCCTGCTGCTCTCAGACATGCAATGCTTTCTTTCTGGTGATGAGATGAAATACGGGACATAAATATATATCTGCATGTAAGGGGTGGAGTGACATGATATTGAGGGCAGAGCTGACTCAGGACTTTAATGGAAATTAGAATCGCATTCCTTTCAATATAGTATGATGGAGTTCTGGGAGGTATACTGGCATTGTGTCACATGACTGGCAGACACCAGTGTGGAAAGTACCATTCCCCATAACCTTCCATAATGACAGCTGATAAAAACACAAGTGAAGCAAAAAAATCTTGGAAATCCCATAAAAAGCCAGGAAAAGGCCACGGTCTCATCACAAAGCCGTGCCTAAGAACTGGTGAGCTGCAATATTTTCTGTTTTGGTTTTTGGGTGTTGATACACTTTCATTTTCTTTGGGGTTCTTTTCTAATTTTCTAACAACGTGTTTATGACTTGAAAATCAACTATAAAAGCATAAGCCATGGCATACATTTGATGTTTTCTGCTTCACGTGTGCATTGCATCTTCCTTTTCCTGTAAAAAAAAGGGCTTTTTTTGAGGTCATAAAACCACTTTTAACCAAAAGGTGAAAATGGTAGAATGCATGGTCTCCTTGCCGGCCAAAACATTGTCACCATACCAAATCCACCTGAGCAAGCCCACAAGAAAGCTGTCACTATACCAAGCCAATCATCTGCAGCCTGACCAGCCATTTGGGATTGGTCGAGTACAGTGACAGCTTGTTGGTGGGCTCACTCAGGTGGGTTCACACTAGGATCCGAACATGGCTGAGCTCATCCCTACACCCTACTATACGCACTCCCATCGGGGCTACAGGCCTCCTTGGCCATGCTGAAATTGCCGGCCTGAGTTCTCATAGATAACCAAAACTGGTGAAGGGCAAGCCATGAAGTCATCAAAAGAAGCCCAATAGGGAGTGAGATGTATGAGAACAGCTGAGGAGAATGCATGAAAGGACTGAATTGGGGAGCATTTTCTCCCAGGATCAGTACTAATAAGATACATTATACTGTCAAAAGTATTGGGCCGCCGGCCTTTCCACGCACATGACCTTTAATGGCCTCCCAGTCTTAGTCCGTAGGGTTCAATATTGAGTTTGCCCCGCCCTTTCCATGCAAATGACCTTTAATGACACTTTATTGCCCAAAGTATTGTCCCCGCCCCCCCATATACACACTATATTGCCCCAAATATCGGGCCGCCATCCCTTCCCACGTACATGACCATTAATGGCCCCCCAGTCTTAGTCCGTAGGGTTCAATATTGAGTTGGCCCCGCCCTTTCCACACACATGACCTTCAATGGCCCATCAGTCTTAGCCCGTAGGGTTCAATATTGAGTTGGCCCCGCCCTTTCCACACACATGACCTTTAATGTCCCCCCAGTCTTAGTCCGTAGGGTTCAATATTGAGTTGGCCCCGCCCTTTGCAGCTATAACAGCTTCAACTCTTCTGGGAAGGCCGTCCACAAGGTTTAGGAGGGTGTCTATGGGAAGGTTGGACCATTCTTCCAGAAGCACATTTGTCAGGTCAGGCACTGATGTCGGGGGAGGAGGCCTGGCTCGCAGTCTCCGCTCTAATTCATCCCAAAGGTGTTCTATGGGGTTGAGGTCAGGACTCTGTGCAGGCCAGTCAAGTTCCTCCACCCCAAACTGGCTCCTCCATGTCTTTATGGACCTTGCTTTGTGCACTGGTGCGCAGTCATGTTGGAACAGGAAGGGGCCATCCCCAAACTCTTCCCACAAGGTTGGGAGCATGAAATTGTCCAAAATGTCGTCTTAAGCGTTCCCTTCACTGGAACTAGGGGGCCAAGTCCAACCCCTGAAAAACAACCCCACACCATCAGCCCCCCTCCACCAAACTTTAAACTTGGCACAATGCAGTCAGGCAAGTACCGTTCTCCTGGCAACCGCCAAACCCAGACACATCCATCGGATTGCCAGACAGAGAAGCGTGATTGGTCACTCCAAAGAACTCCACTCTTCTAGAGTCCAGTGGCGGCATGCTTTACACCACGGCATCCGACACTTTGCATTGCACTTGGTGATGGAAGGCTTGGATGCAGCTGCTCGGCCAAGGAAACCCATTCCATGAAGCTCTCTACGCACTGTTGTTGGGCTCATCTGAAGGCCACACCAAGTTTGGAGGTCTTTAGCTATTGACTCTGCAGACAGTTGGTGACTTCTGCGCACTGTGCGCTTCAGCATGCGCTGACCCCGCCCTGTCATGTGACGTGGCCTACCATTTGGTGGCTGAGTGGCTGTTGTTCCCAGTTGCTTCCACTTTGTTATAATCCCACTAACAGTTAAGCGTGGAATATTTAGTAGCCAGGAAATGTCCCGGATGGACTTACTCCACAGGTGGCCACCTATCACGGGACCACGCTTGGAGTCACTGAGCTCCTGAGAGCGACCCATTCTTTCACCAATGTTTGTAGAAGCCGTCTGCATGCCTAGGGGCTTGATTGTATACACCTGTGTCCATGGAGGGGATTGGTACACCTGAATCACATGATATGGAGGGGATTGGAACACCTGAATCACGTGATTGGGAGGGGATTGGAACACCTGAATCACATGATATAGAGGGGATAGGAGCACCTGAATCCAATGATTTGGAGGGCGGGGCCAATGCTTATGGCAATGTAGTGTATAAGCAGGCTGGGGAGGACCACAAACATACTTGGGGCATACAAGCTAAACACCCCACACCTGTGAGGATGTAGCCAGCACACTGCCCTGGGAAGGGCAAGAGGCCGGGTGGAGTGGACCTGTGTGCAGGAGGAGCCAGCTGTAGTCATTCTGTCACTTATATTGGTGGGAGCTAAAGCAGATTGCAAAAGTCCTTTTAGAAAAGGCTGGCGATCCCTGTGTGAGGACGTTTCCCTGGAGAGTTCCTGGGAGAGATGTACCTAGCAAGGAGGTGTCTACAGGGAGCACAGTCCTGATAACCCTGGGCAGAGGAGAGACTGTAGGGGAGATGGCTGTTACAGTGTTGCACATGCTTTCACCTGTGACTACTGTGGACCATCCACTATATGGGATTGCCTGTGTAATGCCATGTGACTTCAGAAAGTATGTCCTTGTGGTGTGACTGTGATGCCATCTCCTGACTACCCACCAGTAAAGTGCAGCAAAACTATTTCTTGTCTGGACATTCCTTCATTGGGATATAAAGGTCTATGGCCGGGAATGTCATGTGGAGGCCTATGGCAAGGAGCAGGGCACAAGATGGCGGAGGGTTTTGCCTCAGCAGGAGGGGCAATGTTCTAGCAGGGCAGGAGCAGGGGTAGGGACTTGTGTTTTGGTACCAAAACTAGCCAACCATGAAGCCCCTCTTACACCCTTGCTACATTGTCCACCAATCAAGGCTCAAATCCTTTCATCAAGCTGGTTGATACAAAAGGCAACAAAACTGTCAATTCATTATAACATCAGTAAGATGATGACATGTCTTTCCACCAGGGGACAAGGGGTGGACAGGAGGGATGGCTTCCCTGGGCGCGGTGGGGATTTGGGGGGTTGCTCTAGAAGGGGTGATTTGAAGGGAGAGATTTATACTAGGGGGGTGGATTTCAGTTAGGAAGGGGGATTGGAGGGGAGGATTTGTGCTAGTGGGGTTGATTGGGAGGATTTGTGCCAGGAAGGGAAATTTATAGGGGGAGAATTAGAGCCTGGAGAGGGGATTTGGGAGGGATTTGTGTTCGGAAAGGGGGATTAGGGGTGTGGGGCATTTATGCTCAGCGGGGTAAAGGATTTGTGCTAGGAGGAGGGATTTGGGGAGGGAATGGATTCTAGCTGGGAGGGAGGATTTGTACTTGTAGGGATGATTGTAGGGATTTGTAGTAAGAAGGGAAGTTTGGGGAGGGGTGGGAGGGGTTGCAGGTTTGGATTAGAGCTTGTAGAGGGGAATTGGGGGGGAGGGGGAACTTTTGCTCAGAGGGGTATTTAAGGGGTAAAGGAATTGTGCTAGGAGGAGGGATATGGGGTGAGAATGGATTCTAGCTGGGAAGGAGGATTTGTGCTAGTAGGGATGATTGTAAGGATTTGTACTAGGAAGGGAAGTATGGGGGGGGGGTGGAGGGGGGGGGTGGGATTGGAGTTTGTAGAGGGGAATTGGGGGGGGGGGGGTTAATTTATGTTTAGAGGGGGTATTTAAGGGGTAGAGGATTTGTGCTAGGAGAAGGGATATGGGGTGAGAATGGATTCTAGCTGGGAGGGAGGATTTGTGCTAGTAGGGATGATTGTAAGGATTTGTACTAGGAAGGGGAGTTCGGAGGAGGAGGATTAGAGCTTGGAAAGGGGATTTTTTTGGGTGGGGAACTTATGCTCAGAGGGGATATTTGAGGGGTAAAAGATTTGTGCTGGTAGGGATGATTGTAGGGATTTGTACTAGGAAGGGAAATTTGGAGAGGGAGGATTAGAGCTTGGAGAGGGGATTTGGGGAGGGGGGATTTATACTAAGAGGGGATATTTGAGGGGTAAAGGCTGTGTGCTAGGAGGAGGTGTATGGGGTGAGAACGGATTCTATCTGGGAGGGAGGATTTGTGCTAGTAGGGATGATTGTAAGGATTTGTACTAGGAAGGAGAGTTCGGAGGGGCAGGATTAGAGCTTGGAGAGGGGATTTTTTGGGGGGGTTGATCCTGATGGCAGATGACAAACATATTCTGCGATCCTGAAGATTCCTATGGAAGGCGGCAACTGGAGAGAGAATTGTATAGATGGATGTCCAACCCTTCAGAGAAACGGAGGAACTGAAAATACAGGAACCACCCAACTCTGATTTAATTATCTGATAATGAGGTGTAATTGCCAAATATGTTTTTATAAGAAAATAACATACTGTACTTAAAGGACGAGTATAGTAAAATAAATACACCAGCGGGGATGAATGGATACGTTGACCTGAGTCCCAATATGTGGTGAAACCAGCCGTGTCACTTGCCACCAATGTTCATGGATGATAAGGGAGCCATTATTTCCGCGTAGGTGCACATTGTTGCCCAATTGGTGGATTTGTCGGTGTGACACATTTGAGATCAATCAGAAATAAGAAATGAAATGTAAAAAAGTGTACACCTTGTGGCACCAGGCTCCATGGCTCTGGGGAAAAAGTGTGGGTTCCCCGGTTCCAGGCCAGCCAGTCAACAAGATGGTGGGTGTGCTTTCACCATCGTTGGTCTATCAATTACCAACATGGCAGCTGTGCTTCTACCCTCGTTGATCCATCAATGACCAAGATGGCAGCTGTGCTTCTGCCCTCGTTGATCCATCAATTGCCAAGATAGCGGCTGTGCTTCTGCCCTCATTGATCCATCAATTACCAAGATGGCAGCTGTGCTTCTGCCCTCGATGGTCCATCAATGACCAAGATGGCAGCTGTGCTTCTGCCCTCATTGGTCCATCAATGACCAAGATGGCAGCTGTGCTTCTGCCCTCATTGATCCATCAATTACCAAGATGGCAGCTGTGCTTCCGCCCTCGTTGATCCATCAATGACCAAGATGCCAGCTGTGCTTCTGCCCTCGTTGGTCCATCAATGACCAAGATGGCAGCTGTACTTCTGCCCTCATTGGTCCATCAATTGCCAAGATGGAAGCTGAGCTTCCGCCCTCGTTGATCCATCAATGACCAAGATGCCAGCTGTGCTTCTGCCCTCGTTGGTCCATCAATGACCAAGATGGCAGCTGTACTTCTGCCCTCATTGGTCCATCAATTGCCAAGATGGAAGCTGAGCTTCCGCCCTCGTTGATCCATCAATGACCAAGATGGCAGCTGTGCTTCTGCCCTCATTGGTCCATCAATTGTCAAGATGGCAGCTGTGCTTCCACCCTCATTAGTCCATCAATTACCAACATGGAAACTTTGCTTCTGCCCTCATTGGTCCATCAATTACCAAGATGGCAGCTGTGCTTCCGCCTTCATTGGTTCATCAACCAATGAGGGCAGAAATTGGCAACTGTAGGCTGTCTGTGCCAAAACAATAACACACAGAAGTTGTAGGGATCTGTGTAGAAAATGATTGCTGTACAAATATAACAAACACCCACACAGTCAGAACGAAAAATCCCCGTATTGTCAGTAATACATGTGGCTCCTAGGTCATCAGCACCATCTAGTGGCCATAAGGTGTTTTTATTTTAATAAAATACCTCAATCAGGAAAAAAATGTATTATGGCCACTAGATGGCGCTAATGATATAGGAACTACATGTTTTACTGAAAATATGGGGATTTCTTTGCTCTGACCCATGCTTGTCACATTCGTAGTCAATTTATACATAGACCCCTTAGTGCATATAAATATTCATACCTCCCATTTTTCTGTTATTTTTTTATCACAATTATATATTCAAAATATATTTCAATAAAAAAAAAATATATATATATATATATATATATATATACACTGTATGTTGAAATGCGTTTTTATTACAAAATATATGAAAAGTATTTTTAAAAATACATTTCAAATATACTGTATGTCTTTAAAAAAACAAATCTACATTTTTGGAATGCATTTACAAATATATGTAAAAATCTACGTTAAAATGACTTTTTTATCTGTTAACAAAAATCTGAAGAATATACCCATATGAATTTTTTAGCATTTTTTTGAGACAGATAACATTTTATTTTGGTGGGATTTTTATTTTTTTGTAATATAAATGAAAAAGTCCAAACATTTTGAAAAAAAAAGTGTTTTTCTTATTAAATTTTGCAAATAAATAATCTTTCTTCATAAATCTTGGCCAAAATGTATTCAATTATATTTTTAGTAAAAAAAAAATAAAAACCCCAAATTAGTTTATAGCCAAAAATTATAATTTTTCAGAAATTCTTGTTTACATTTTTATTTAATTTTTTTCTAGTAATATTTATGGGTTTTTTTTTAACATACTGTCACCCTAGCAGTGCAGTGTCACCAAAATTAAAAATGTTCAATTTTTTTTGTAACACTTTCATATTTTTTAATTATTATTATCATTTTTGTTAACATACCAGTACCATGGTGACACTGTACTACTTGTGGGGGGTGATGAAGATTTTTTTTTTCTTTTTTTACACTGATTGCTTTTACACCCATAAAGGCTGTAAAAGCAATCATTTCTCCTCTCTGGCTGCATTCTTGCATCATTAAGAAATACTGTGTGAGCTGTGATTGGTCACAGCTTGTCACATAGTACAAGGCTGTTGTGAATGGCCCTGTACCATGTGACCTCTGTGATCATTCACAGATTTCACACGTAGTAAGCAATGATGTCAGAAGTGACATCTTGCTTACTACTCTTGATCACTGATTGGCCAATAAGTGATCACATGATCGGGACCTCATTTATATTGCAAAAAAATAAAAATCCCAGCGGTGAATAAATACCACCAAAAAAATGCCGGTGAGGCGTGTCAAGGTGTGGTCAGGCACATTGTAACCGGGCGTTTTTGTGGCATTGGCGCAGTAAAGGCTTCATTCTGGCAACTCAACCATGCAGCTACTTTTTGTTCAGGTATCGTCGTATTGTTCTCCTTGAAACAAACACACCTTCTTTTTCCAGAGCAGCCTGTATTTCTCTTGAGGTTCCCTGTGGGTTTTTTTTCTTTGTATCCCGAACAATTCTTCTGGCAGTTGCTGCTGCCATCTTTCTTGCTCTACCTGACCTTGGCTTGGTTTCAAACGATCCCTGAATTTTCCACTTCTTATCATGTGATTGAACAGCACTGACTGGTATATGTAAGGGTTTGGATATCTTTTTATATCCTTTTCCATCATTACAAAGTCCCATTACCTTGTTACGCAGGTCTTTTGACAGTTCTTTTCTGCTCCCCATGGCTCAGTCTCTAGCCTGCTCAGTGCCTCCACCTGAGAGCGAAGAAACTCACCGACTATTTATACACTGACACTCATTGAAATTTAAAAAGCCACAGATGGGGGGAGTTAACCCTTTAATTGCCATTGTACCCCCTGTGTGTCCCCTTGTGTGTTTGTACCAAGGCCGGACATTTCGGGGGGGACTTTTAATCTGGGCCCAGGGGCGGACTGACAATTGCCCCCGGGCAATAGGGGATCATGGGGCCCCTGTGTCCTTTCCCAAACTCAAAAAAGCCTATGAAAAAGGTACCAGGGGCATCTCATGGGGCCCCCTACTGACCCCGGGCCCTCGGGCGGTGCCCGAGTTTCCAAATGATCAGTCCTCCCCTGTCCGGTCCTTGTCCTTAGAGGCTGGATATGAATTCTGGCAGAGATCAGCTGGGCACAGTCATTGCGGAGATGCCTCTTTCTGCACATTGTTACTACCTGCCGTACACAAATACTCATTTTATGACTCTTGATATCGGAGCCATTGACTCAGCCAGGTGTGAAGACCGACTTTTATTTATTTATTTTAGCACAACGATATATATATATCCATTAAGAATGTTTGTTTTCCCTGATAGTAACCTATTGTGCACCTACCTTCTATTATTAACGACTGCCGTCAGGGTTGGGCGGTTCCTGTTTCTTCAGAAGGTTTGGTCCTTCACCTCGTGGTGGCAAGGTCTGCCTCTGGCTGACGTCTGTACGTGAATCACCTGTCATTGGGATCCTGGCCATGGGAGGCCAGAGAGGGAACTGGATATGTAGACATAAACGTACACCAATCAGCCGTGACATTATGACCACCCACCATGACCCGTCCAGGCATGGACTCCACCAGACCTCTGAAGGTATGCTGTGGTATCTGGCACCAAGACGACAGTAGCAGATCATTTAAGTCTAGGAATTGTGGAATATCTAAGGGTTGGCCTTTTCCCAGCACATCCCACAGTTGCTCGATTGGATTGAAATCTGGAGAATCTGGAGGCCAAGTCAACACCTTGAACGTGTTGTTGTGTTCCTCAAACTATTCTTAAATTCATCAGACCCAGGCCACCTTCTTCCATTGCTCTGTGGTCTTGTTCTGATGCTCACATGCCCATTGTAGTTGCTTTTGGCTGTGGACATGGGTCAGCATGGGCACCCTGACCGATCTGCAGCTACACAACCCCATACACAACAAACTGCGATGCTCTGCGTATTCTGATACCTATCTATTGGTACCGGCACAGGGGCGGACTGACCATTTGGAAACTCGGGCACTGCCCGAGGGCCCGGGGTCAGTAGGGGGCCCCATGAGATGCCCCTGGTACCTTTTTCATAGGCTTTTTTGAGTTTGGGCAAGGACACAGGGGCCCCATGATCCCCTATTGCCCGGGGGCCCCATGAGTTGTCAATCCACCCCTGTACCGGCATTAACTTTTTCAGCCATTTGAGTGCCAGTAGCTCTTCTATTTGAGCCTTCATTCCCCTCGTGCATCAGTTAGCCATGGCCGCCCACTGCATCAGTTAGCCATGGCCTCCCACTGCATCAGTTAGCCATGGCCGCCCACTGCATGAGTTAGCCATGGCATCCCACTGCATCAGTTAGCTATGGCCGCCCACTGCATCAGTTAGTTATGGCCGCCCACTGCATGAGTTAGCCATGGCCTCCCACTGCATCACTTAGCCATGGCATCCCACTGCATCAGTTAGCTATGGCCGCCCACTGCATCAGTTAGCCATGGCATCCCACTGCATCAGTTAGTTATGGCCGCCCACTGCATCAGTTAGCCATGGCCGCCCACTGCATCAGTTAGCCATGGCCGCCCACTGCATCAGTTAGCCATGGCCGCCCACTGCATCAGTTAGCCATGGCCGCCCACTGCATCAGTTAGCCATGGCCGCCCACTGCATCAGTTAGTCATGGACGCCCACTGCATCAGTTAGCTATGGCCGCCCACTGCATCAGTTAGCCATGGCCGCCCACTGCATCAGTTAGCCATGGCCGCCCACTGCATCAGTTAGTCATGGACGCCCACTGCATCATTTAGCCATGGCCGCCCACTGCATCATTTAGCCATGGCCGCCCACTGCATCAGTTAGCCATGGCCGCCCACTGCATCAGTTAGCCATGGCCACCCACGACCTTGTCACCAGCTGTCCGGTTTTCCTTCCTTGGACCACTTTTGGTCAGTCCTGACCACTGCAGACCGGAAACATCCCAAAAGACCTGCAGTTTTGGAGATACTATGACCCAGTCATCTAATCATTGCGATTTGGCCCTCCAATCCTTTGAGTTGGATCTTCATCTTTGGGAAGAGAGTATTTTGAGGAGTTGGGCATGTTGAAGGTCTTCCTGATCTCTCGTTGTCTTCCAAAGATGTTCTTCCACTGTTGAAGTGTGCGTGTCGCTCAAAACATCTCCAATGACTCATTGCGGCATCGCCGTAAACTTGCCGAATCGTGTCAGATGTCTCTGTGGCTGATTTGCCCAGTTTAACGCAGAATTTCACGTTTCCTCTTTGTTCTAACTTGCTGTCCATGATGAAATAGCAGACGTGGCAACGCACGTGGTCAGAATAGCACCAGTGGCACAGCTTCCGATGTACACAAGACGATGTCTTTTGGCATACTGACTTATGAAGGTCGGTGCTCCCTGTGACTGTGTGTGTAGTCTTGTGCTGACATCTGTTGGCGTGTTACAAAACTAGTCTCCCTCCCTCTGTCTCCCTCTCTCTCTGTGTCTCTCTCTCCCTCCCTCTCTCTATCTCTCTTTCCCTCCCTCTCTCCCTCCTCCCCCTCTCTCTCTCCCTCCCCTCCCTCTCTCTCCCTCCCCTCCCCTCCTCCCCCTCTCTCTCTCCCTCCCCTCCCTCTCTCTCCCTCTCTCCCTCCCCCCACTCTCTCTTCCCCTCCCTCCCTCTCTCTATCTCCCTCCCCCTCACTCTCTCTCTCCCTCTCTCTCACCCCCTCACCCTTCCTCCCTCTCTCACACCCTCTTTAACCCCCTCTCTTTCTTTCTCTCTCTCTTTCTCTCCCCCATCCCCCTCTCACCCTCCCTCTCCCTCACTTCCCTCTATCACCCCCTCTCTCTTTCACCCTCCCTCTTTCTCTTACCACCCTCTCGCTCACCCCCTCTTTATCACCTCAACCCCCCTCTTTCACCCCCTCTCTCTCTACCTCTCTCACCCTCTCTCTCATCCACCCTCCCTCCCTCTCTCTCTCTCTCTCTCTCTTCCTCTCTCGCCCCCCTCTCTCTCTCCCTCCCTCTCTCTCACACCCCCTTTCTCTCACCCCCCTACGCTCACCCCCCTTTCACACCTCAACCCCTCCCTCTCTTACCCCCTCTCTCTCTCTTTCACCTCCCCCCTCTTCCACCACTCTCTCTCTCTCACTATCCCCCTCTTTCTCTCACCTCCTCCCTCTCTCACACCCCCTTTCCCCCTCCTCCCTTCTTACTCTCATCTCTTCCTCTCACCCTCTCTCACCTCCCCCTTTTTCATCTCCTTCCCCCACCTCTTTCCCCCCTCAGGGTTTGGGGTCAGGGGCGGGGTTTGGGGGCCCCATCAGATAGGCTGCACAGGGCCCCATGATTTCTAACAGCAGCCCTGCAGACGGGAGTTTATAAACATCGATCAGATGGGAGATAGAGAGATACAAAGAAACATTGTTTATAAACATTGATCAGACGGGAGATGGAGAGATACAAAGAAACATTGTTTATAAACATCGATCAGACGGGAGATAGAGAGATACAAAGTAACATTGTTTATAAACATCGATCAGACGGGAGATAGAGAGATACAAAGTAACATTGTTTATAAACATCGATCAGACGGGAGATGGAGAGATACAAAGTAACATTGTTTATAAACATCGATCAGACGGGAGATAGAGAGATACATAGTAACATTGTTTATAAACATCGATCAGACGGGAGATAGAGAGATACATAGTAACATTGTTTATAAACATCGATCAGAAGGGAGATAGAGAAATACAAAGTGACATTGTTTATAAACATCGATCAGATGGGAGATAGAGAGATACAAAGTAACATTGTTTATAAACATCGATCAGACGGGAGATAGAGAGATACAAAGTAACATTGTTTATAAACATCGATCAGATGGGAGATAGAGAGATACAAAGTAACATTGTTTATAAACATCGATCAGACGGGAGATAAAGATACAAAGTAACATTGTTTAGAAACATCGATCAGACGGGAGATAGAGATACAAAGTAACATTGTTTATAAACATCGATCAGACGGGAGATAGAGATATACAAAGTAACATTGTATATAAACATCGATCAGACGGGAGATAGAGAGATACAAAGTAACATTGTTTATAAACATCGATCAGACGGGAGATAGATACAAAGTAACATTGTTTATAAACATCGATCAGATGGGAGATAGAGATACAAAGTAACATTGTTTATAAACATCGATCAGACGGGAGATAAAGATACAAAGTAACATTGTTTAGAAACATCGATCAGACGGGAGATGGAGAGATACAAAGTAACATTGTTTATAAACATCGATCAGACGGGAGATAGATACAAAGTAACATTGTTTATAAACATCGATCAGACGGGAGATAGAGATACAAAGTAACATTGTTTATAAACATCGATCAGACGGGAGATAGAGAGATACAGAGTAACATTGTTTATAAACATTGATCAGAAGGGAGATAGAGAGATACAAAGTGACATTGTTTATAAACATCGATCAGATGGGAGATAGAGAGATACAAAGTAACATTGTTTATAAACATCGATCAGATGGGACATAGAGAGATACAAAGTAACATTGTTTATAAACATTAGCCGTGAGATAGAGAGATACAAAGTAAAAATGTTTATAAACATCGATCAGACGGGAGATACAAAGTAACATTGTTTATAAACATCGATCAGACGGGAGATAGAGATACAAAGTAACATTGTTTATAAACATCGATCAGACGGGAGATAGAGAGATACAAAGTAACATTGTTTATAAACATCGATCAGACGGGAGATGGAGAGATACAAAGTAACATTGTTTATAAACATCGATCAGACGGGAGATGGAGATACAAAGTAACATTGTTTATAAACATCGATCAGACGGGAGATAGAGAGATACAAAGTAACATTGTTTATAAACATCGATCAGACTGGAGATGGAGAGATACAAAGTAACATTGTTTATAAACATCGATCAGACGGGAGATGGAGAGATACAAAGTAACATTGTTTATAAACATTGTTCCGGGGGTAGATAGAGAGATGCGAAGTGGCATAGTTTATAAACGTTGTTCCTCTGTCGCCTCTCATCATCATATGGAGTCTCATTCCTTGTGCTAAAACTGGGGGAGTCTTATTCCTTATGCTGCATTGTTGGCAGTCTAATCATAGGGCCAGCGGTAATCTTTGGTGCAATGATTTTCCTACACAAAGAAAGAGCTAAAGGAAGAGCAATTTATTTTACTATGATCAGTTTTATTATAAAATATTGTTATAAAATATACAAGACAATAAATTACTATTATAAAATATATAACTTGAAAAGAGTTAGAGGTAAAAATATTGATTTACACAAATACTTCACAAGTCATGTGATCCTTACTAACGTGATGGGCGTCCAATTCCATGGAAAGGAAGGTCTGGTGTCGGGTGGAGGACAATGTGGTGGAGTACATGGAGGATGGACGGAGCTTCCAAAGTCATAGGTTGTCATAGGTTGTCATAGGTTGTCATGGGTTGTCATGGGGCGGCTATAGACATATTTCTAGGGTCAAGTTATCACAGCTATAAAAAAGGTAAAGACCTTTAATATCAACATTGATGTGCAATGTATCCTTTTCCTATAATTGTTTGTCTTCCTGCTGTACCGGAGCATAACTGGGATTGTCTTGGGGTCTGATGTCTCCTGATATTTACCATGGTAGTCACAGACAGACAGAGCCGCTGAAAAGGTAGTACAGCTAGTCCACCTGTAGGGGGGCCAGGCCCCATTAGTTCAACAGGGGGGCTGGGGCACCTGACAAGCAGGAGGGCCCACTGTACTGCCTTATCACTGAAACTGATCCCCCCTGTGGCTCCCCCTGCAGTGCATCCAGCTTATCTTCCTCTCCTTCCTGCCAGCTTTCAGCTGCTGCAGGGGGAGCCACAGGGGGGATTGGTTCCAGTATCTGTGTTCATTCAGAAATGAAGCCTAGCAAGCTGTGCACTGCGAGGGTTGGGCTGTACAGCTGTTCAATCATCTGGATGGATTTGCGAGAGTTCCAATGGAGAGACAACACAGTTCCAATGGAGAGACAACACAGTTCCAATGGGGAGACAACACAGTTCCAATGGAGAGACAACACTGTTCCAATGGGGAGACAACACAGTTCCAATGGAGAGACAACACAGTTCCGATGGAGAGACAACACAGTTCCAATGGAGAGACAACACAGTTCCAATGGAGAGACAACACAGTTCCAATGGAGAGACAACACGATTCCAATGGAGAGACAACACAGTTCCGATGGAGAGACAACACGGTTCCAATGGAGAGACAACACGGTTCCGATGGAGAGACAACACAGTTCCAATGGAGAGACAACACTGTTCCAATGGAGAGACAACACAGTTCCAATGGAGAGACAACACAGTTCCAATGGAGAGACAACACGGTTCCAATGGAGAGACAACACAGTTCCGATGGAGAGACAACACAGTTCCGATGGAGAGACAACACAATTCCGATGGAGGGACAACACAGTTCCGATGGAGAGACAACACAATTCCGATGGAGGGACAACAGAGTTCCGCTGGAGGGACAACAGAGTTCCGATGGAGGGACAACACAGTTCCGATGGAGGGACAACACAGTTTCGATGGAGAGACAACACGGTTCCGATGGAGAGACAACACAGTTCCGATGGAGAGACAACAGAGTTCCGATGGAGGGACAACACAGTTCCGATGGAAAGACAACACAGTTCCGATGGAGAGACAACACAGTTCCGATGGAAAGACAACAGAGTTCCGATGGAGAGACAACACGGTTCCAATGGAGAGACAACACAGTTCCGATGGAGAGACAACAGAGTTCCGATGGAGGGACAACACCGTTCCGATGGAGGGACAACACAGTTCCGATGGAGAGACAACAGAGTTCCGATGGAGGGACAACACAGTTCCGATGGAAAGACAACAGAGTTCCGATGGAGGGACAACACAGTTCCGATGGAAAGACAACAGAGTTCCGATGGAGGGACAACACAGTTCCGATGGAAAGACAACACAGTTCCGATGGAGGGACAACACAGTTCCGATGGAGGGACAACACAGTTCCGATGGAAAGACAACACAGTTCCGATGGAGGGACAACACAGTTCCGATGGAGAGACAACACAGTTCCGATGGAGGGACAACACAGTTCCAGTGGAGAGACAACACAGTTCCGATGGAGGGACAACACAGTTCCGGTGGAGAGACAACACAGTTCCGATGGAGGGACAACACAGTTCCGATGAAGAGACAACACAGTTCCAGTGGAGAGACAACACAGTTCCGGTGGAGAGACAACACAGTTCCAGTGGAGAGACAACACAGTTCCGGTGGAGAGACAACACAGCTCCAATGGAGAGACAACATAGTTCCTATGGAGAGACAACATAGAAAACAATTGGATCCAGCTTGGTCCATCACCAGCCGCCCACATGGCCATGTTGGTTGCAGGGTCATGAAATGAGTTACCACCTGAACCTCCAATGGTCATCTACTTTTTTTCCATGGAATCCCGACATAAACGAAGACCAAACCCTCTACGGAGGTACTTGTAGTTCAGTCAGGAGGTGTCTGGGGCAACTTCTGGCATCTTCCAGGGGTTTACAAGATGGAACCACAAATTAAGTGCTACTTTGTTGAGTTCTCTTGGTTGACCAAGATGGACATGTGTCTTTTTTCAACCTGACTGTGTAACCCGTGGGTACTCTTCTTCACACTTACTCTTCCTCCAATAAGCTGTAACTTTAGAAATATGAAGCAGTTAGTGGCCATGAGGTTTTGTTTACACCACAGTGCCTGCAACTTGGTGCAGTAAGACCTTGGGACTGTGTGAATGTGCTTTTATTTAGGCCCATTAGAGGTAAATGGTGTTATGTTCCAAATGCAGAACTATAGAGGTATTCTATGGAAAATAAGGAACATATGTGGTGAAACTGATAATACAAAATATTTACAAAGTAACAGAGTAAGCTGTGGATGAGTTCTTTGCTTGGGATAATCCTTATTCAGCACCTCGGAACCTGACAGTAACATAGGGGCCAACATTTGGAAATACTTAGGAGGATCATCTTGAAGGGAAGGAGAAAAAAATGACCACCAGCTGGGTGTGGCCTGGTCAATAAAGTGGATGTCTCTGGTTTGTAGTATGACAATTTTTCCCTTTGGGTTGCTATAATTTGGACAAAATAGGACCTGAGGGCACAATGAACACAAGACCCATCACTAGTGTCACTGGAAGTAGTAGTAACTCTCAATGTTGGCGTCAGTGGCAGTAATAGTAGCACCCAACATTGGTGTCAGTGGCAGTAAAAGTGACCCCCAACATTGGAGTCACTGGCAGTAATATTAACCCCCAACAGTAGTGTCAGTGGCAGTAATAGTAACCCCCAACATTGGTGTCACTGGCAGTTATAGTAACCCCTAACATTGGTGTCAATGACAGTTATAGTAACCCCAACATTGGTGTCACTGGCAGTTATAGTAACCCCTAACATTGGTGTCAATGACAGTTATAGTAACCCCCAATATTGGTGTCACTGGCAGTTATAGTAACCCCTAACATTGGTGTCAATGACAGTTATAGTAACCCCCAATATTGGTGTAAGTGGGAGCATTAATAAACCACAGCATTAGTGGGCAGAGGTGGAGATATTAAAGACCCGCCTTTCAATAGTGGTCAGTGGCAGTGTTATTAACCTCCACTTTCATTGGTGGTTAGTGGCAGTAATAATAACCCCCTTTCGTTGGTAGTCAGTGGAAGTAATAACTACCCCCCCCCCCTTACATTGGTGGCATGTGGCATTAATAACGTGTCCCCTTTTTTTCATTGGTTGTCAGTGGCAGTCATAATTAACCCACCCTTTCATTGGTGTCAGTGGCAGTTATAGTAACCTCCAACATTTGTGTCGGTGGTAGTAATAGTAACCATCAACATTGGTATAAGTAATAAACCACAGCATTGGTGGTCAATGGCAGCAATATAAAAGACCCAACAATATCACAAGTGTAATAAAAGCGCCACACCCTTAATACTTTAAAGCAGCAATTCCACCTCAAAGAAACCAAATAAATTTCTTAGTGCTATAACTTAAATCAAGGAATGCGCTAAAACCACAAACTATTCCTAATTTAGTGTAGAAACATTAGTGCAAAAGATATATATATCTATTATCAATTAATATCAAAAAATATCAAAATTATGTGCAAAACATAAGTAATTTAAATAATTAAATTTGTGAATATAAAAAAAAACAAAAATGTCCAATTCTGAATTTCTTCAAATGTCCAAATAAATCCTTTCCAAATTCAGGTGCTCTCAAAGAAATTGTGCCAAAATCCACCACCAAAAGTAAAGTTGGGTAACTCACCAGAGCTCCATGCTGATCAATCTCTAGATCAGCAAAAAACGCTTTTTGCTCTGGGAGCAGATGCAATGAATCAACTTCTCAGGTGTGATGATCAATAGCTACACATTCATCCATAAGGTAGGTATCCACCACTCAATATAATGGTTCCAGGAGCATTATATCACTCTCTCTTTTTATATCTCTCCACCGAGGTCATGTTTGGGAATGAAAGAGAAAAATCATGGTGCAGCCAGTTTTTTTATAAAAGTATCCAACAATTTAATAAAGATTTACACTCACAAAAAGGGTGTCTTCACCGACACCAGTATAACAGCATAAAACAGCAAATGGTATAACAGTCTCCTGTTCCCCGTACACTCACTACAGCGCTCGTGACTTAATTTTCTCCACAAACGTCAGCATCCAGTAAGCCCTACTAGTTTCGTCATGAATGACGTCTTCAAGGGGCGGTCTTGAAGACGTCCCTTGAAGACGTCATTCATGACGAAACTAGTAGGGCTTACTGGATGCTGACGTTTGTGGAGAAAATTAAGTCACGAGCGCTGTAGTGAGTGTACGGGGAACAGGAGACTGTTATACCATTTGCTGTTTTATGCTGTTATACTGGTGTCGGTGAAGACACCCTTTTTGTGAGTGTAAATCTTTATTAAATTGTTGGATACTTTTATAAAAAAACTGGCTGCACCATGATTTTTCTCTTTCATTCCCAAACATGACCTCGGTGGAGAGATATAAAAAGAGAGAGTGATATAATGCTCCTGGAACCATTATATTGAGTGGTGGATACCTACCTTATGGATGAATGTGTAGCTATTGATCATCACACCTGAGAAGTTGATTCATTGCATCTGCTCCCAGAGCAAAAAGCGTTTTTTGCTGATCTAGAGATTGATCAGCATGGAGCTCTGGTGAGTTACCCAACTTTACTTTTGGTGGTGGATTTTGGCACAATTTCTTTGAGAGCACCTGAATTTGGAAAGGATTTATTTGGACATTTGAAGAAATTCAGAATTGGACATTTTTGTTTTTTTTATATTCACAAATTTAATTATTTAAATTACTTATGTTTTGCACATAATTTTGATATTTTTTGATATTAATTGATAATAGATATATATATCTTTTGCACTAATGTTTCTACACTAAATTAGGAATAGTTTGTGGTTTTAGCGCATTCCTTGATTTAAATTTAAAATATAAAAGACCCACCTAGTGGCAGTGTTATTAACCTCCAATTTCATTGGTGGTCAGTGGCAGTAATACCTAAACCCCCCTTTTTATTGGTGCTCAGTGGCAGTAATCACTAACCCCCCCTCTTTTATTGGTGGTCAGTGGTAGTAATAACTAAACCCCCCCTCTTTTATTGGCGGTCAGTGGCAGTAATAACTAAACCCCCCTTTTTTATTGGTGGTCAGTGGCAGTAATAAATAAACCCCCCCTCTTTTATTGGTGGTCAGTGGCAGTAATACTAAACCCCCCCTCTTTTATTGGTGGTCAGTGGCAGTAATAACTAAACCCCCCTCTTTTATTGGTGGTCAGTAGCAGTAATAACTAAACCCTCCTGTTTTATTGGTGATCAGTGGCAGTAATAATTAAACCCCCCTTTTTTATTATTGATCAGTAGCAGTAATCTCTAAACCCCCCCCCCCCTCTTTTATTGGTGGTCAGTGGCATTAATAACTAAACCCCCCCCCTCTTTTATTGGTGGTCAGTAGCAGTAATAACTAAACCCCCCCTCTTTTATTGGTGGTCAGTAGCAGGAATATTGAATTCCACTTTTTTTTCATTGGTGATCAGTGGCAGTGAAAATTAACCCCCACTCTCCATTTCATTGGTGGTCAGTATCAGTAATAATTTACTCTCCCCGCATCACCTGACTCCATTCCATAGTGGTCAGTGAAAGAGATAATTAACCCCCCTCCCCTTTCATTGGTGTTGAGTGTCAGTGATAATTAACCGCCACTTCCCCTTTATTTGGTAGTCAGTGGCGGTAATATCTAACCCCCCACTTCCCCTTTCATTGGTGCTTAGTGGCAGCTCTATAGGTGCTCCCAGGGGTGTATTTACCACAAGACAAACAAGGCATTTGCCTAGGGTGGCATTTTTCGGGGGGGCAGCACTGCCCCTTGGAAGAAGGAATGGAAGAAGGGACACACGTGGCATGGGGACCTGGTGGGTTCCAAGAGATGCTGTGGGTTTCATGACGGTGTATGCACAGCCCGGGTCTCGTTCCTGGGGATGTCCGAACTGTGAAGGTGAGTGTCTTTCTCTCTTGCCATGGGGGATGGTGGCTGGAGTATGGAGGGCAGTGGTAGTGGAAGGCTCGGGTGGAGGGCAGGGGTGGTCTTGGTCAATATCAGGCTTTTTCTTTGTGTGGGGGGGGGGGCGGTGCCAATTTTTGTGTTGCCTAGGGCAGCACAAAACCTAAATACACTACTGGGTGCTGCTTAAAGTATAAGTGTCCTAAGAGCAAATCACTAAAGCTGAGATAATCAAGAAAAACCTTATCTGAATGCTCCCTCAGTTATCTTTATGAGCCCCCCCCCCCGGTCAATTAGGGGTAGCGGTTACGGTTGGGTTAATAGTGTTGAGGTAGGATTAGGAGAGGGGTAATGGTTAGATCTGAGTTTTGGTTAGGTTATGGATGAGGACTAGTGGTTAAGCTTGGATTATGAAGGAGGATTTTAGTATTTTAGGATATTAGTAGGATTATGCTTTGGGTAGAATTGGGTGAGCTCAGAGACGGACTGACCATTTTGAAACTCGGGCACTGCCCGAGGGCCCGGGGTCAGTAGGGGGCCCCATGAGATGCCCATGGTGCCTTTTTCATAGGCTTTTTTGAGCTTGGGCAAGGACATAGGGGCCCCATGATGCCCTATTGCCCGGGGGCCCCATGAGTTCTCAATCTGCCCCTGGGTGAGCTATAAGGTCATGAGGTTATGGTTAAGTAAAGATGGGCTTTCGTTAAAGTTGGGTGAGGCCTCAAGGCTAATCGTTAAGGTTGGGTTTTAGTTGGGGCTGGTAAGAAATTACGGCTAAGGGTTAAATTTAGGTTTGGGAAGATGTTTACGATAGGTTTAAGAATTAGGGCTTGGTAAAACATATGATTGGTTGAGGGATCATGGGTAAGGATTAGGTTTTATGCTAGGGTTGGTTGGATTATTGTTGGGTGATGATTAGGGGAGAGACTGGAGCTCGGTGTGGAGCTCGGTGCTTGTTCTGGGTATGTGTTAAGATAACGTAAGGATAGGGTTGGGTTAGGACTAGGTGAGGCATTTTGGATGAGGGTTACGGTTGAGTTATGCTTAGGGCTGGGTTAGGATTGGGTGAGAAATTAGGGCTAAGGGTTAAATTTAGGTATGGGAAGATGTTTATGGTTGGTTTAAGAATTAGGGCTTGGTAAAACATGATTGGTTGAAGGATCATGGGTAAGGATTAGGTTTTGTGCTGGGGTTGGTTGGGTTATTGTTGGGTGATGATTAGGGGAGAGACCGGAGCTCGGTGCATGTTCTGGGTATTTGTTAAGGTAACGTAAGGATAGGGTTGGGTTAGAACTAGGTGAAGAATTTTGGCTGAGGGTTACGGTTGAGTTATGCTTAGGGCTGGGTTAGGATTGGGTGAGAAATTACGGCTAAGGGTTAAATTTAGGTATGGGAAGATGTTTACGGTTGGTTTAAGAATTAGGGCTTGGTAAAACATGATTGGTTGAAGGATCATGGGTAAGGATTAGGTTTTGTGCTGGGGTTGGTTGGGTTATTGTTGGGTGATGATTAGGGGAGAGACTGGAGCTCGGTGTGGAGCTCGGTGCTTGTTCTGGGTATGTGTTAAGATAACGTAAGGATAGGGTTGGGTTAGAAACAGGTGAGGCATTTTGGCTGAGGGTTACGGTTGAGTTATGCTTAGGGCTGGGTTAGGATTGGGTGAGAAATTACGGCTAAGGGTTAAATTTAGGTATGGGAAGATGTTTACGGTTGGTTTAAGAATTAGGGCTTGGTAAAACATGATTGGTTGAAGGATCATGGGTAAGGATTAGGTTTTGTGCTGGGGTTGGTTGGGTTATTGTTGGGTGATGATTAGGGGAGAGACTGGAGCTCGGTGTGGAGCTCGGTGCTTGTTCTGGGTATGTGTTAAGATAACGTAAGGATAGGGTTGGGTTAGAACTAGGTGAGGAATTTTGGCTAAGGGGTACGGTTGAGTTATGCTTAGGGCGTGGTTAGGATTGGGTGAGAATTAGGTTTAGGTTATAGTTAGAGCTGGGTTCAGGAATAGGACTAATAATTAAGGTTGGGTAGGGTTAAGCTGAAGTGAGGGATTAGAACTAAGGGTTAGGTTTGGGTTTTTGTTAGGGTTGGCTGGGTGACTGTTAGGTTCTGATTGGTTGAGGGATTGGAGATGAGTGTTTGTTCTGGGTTACGGTTAGGTTTGGATAGTGTAGGGGTTTTTTTTGTCTAAAGTGAAGGCTCTATGAAGGGTATCCTTCATAGAGAAACGTGTCCTCTGGTTTACAGGTTAGAATGACAAACTCGGCATTACTTGTTCTGCTGTTTCTTTGGATCAATCATCAATGTCTACAGTGAAGGCTCTATGTAGAGTGTCTCTTATGGAGCAGCAAGTCCTCTGGTTCCATTTTCTCCCGACAAGGAAGTAAATGTAGGGATTAATTGCACTGTTAACTATCATCCAGTATTCGCTAGGAGTAACTATTTTGACTGGGAGTAAATTCGGTGCCACCAGCCTGCAGAATGATAAAAGACGTATAGTATTTAATGGCAGAACAGATAACGTGAACATAATAGCAGCCACAATGATGATGATGTAGAGTTTCGGTGGGTACCGTTGCCGGAAGGTCTTCTTTATTTTAATGAGCAGGATGAAGGTGGAAATGACCATGAGCGGTAGGCAGATCCCAACGGCCAAAGTAAAATCCATCACCCCAATAGCCGAACACTTTAATGTCCTATTAATCGGAGGATCAGGTCCGCAAACAAAGTTATCAAGAAGACTTTCCAGACCGCCGAGGGCCCACGCAAAGCAGCACATAATGGTGGACAAGTTTCGAGGGCGGCGAACAGTATTCCAAATGGGGAACAGAGCCGAAATACACCTTTCCATACTGATGGCCGTGAGGAGATACATTCCGATATAGATCATGGCGTAATACAATATAGTGAAGGACAAAACCAAAGATGTTTTCCCATTAAAATTAGGATTTGGACCCGTGTATAAATTTATATTGACTATCAAAGCCATGATAGCAACTGTTTCCAAGAGGGCGTCAGCCACGGACAGATTCATAATGTAAACTGTATATTTGTTCCTCTGGATCTTGAAGGCAAGGTACCAAAACACAATAAGGTTTCCCACCAAGCCGGCAACGGAAAAGACCAGAAAAACTGCGCATACGATCGTCATC
>NW_028319609.1:0-35000 GCF_062004578.1 Staurois parvus | reverse complement strand
ATGCACACGCACACACACATACACATACATATATATATATATATACACACACATACATATACACATACATATATATATACTGTATATATACACACACACACACATGCACACGCACACGCACACACACACACACATATATACATATACACATACATATATAGTCATTGATTATTAAAGTGTGATTATTTAAAGTGGACAGATGCTTTTCCCATATTATATATATATTAAAGTGAATCTCTCAGTATATTATAATATGAATGAAGACCTATCCTGTAAGAGAAGAAGGGTTATACTTACTTCACCGGCGTGTTAAATCTTCACTTGCTTAAGAAACTCTGGGAACCACTGCTATCCAAAGAATCTGGGGAAATGGTTAGCATGTGCCCCACTGTGCTCAGCGGTTTCTCCAGAAGACTGCTATGTCCCTTCTTCTAGGTCCTGTAGAGATGTGCACAATGTAGCGCTCCAAAGCATCCAATCACCACGCTGAAATGCGGGGGTGAAACATGCATGATCCTAAGCAGGTTTTGACTTGCTCAAGTTTCAGGCATCCTAACATTGGGGCAGCCGGAGATCTCGTGGAGGGTCAGTCTGCGCTGCTTACGGTCCTTCCTCTAAAGTAAATCTGTTATGTTGCCCTTTATGGAAGAAGCACAACCAAATGACACATTATAGTTTGTATTCCACATATCCATCCAGTGCCTCATATCCAGGGGAAGCCTGTAGTCTACGTAAACCATTCAAATGGCATGCAAGTCAAAAATAAGTATCAGGTCTCACCTGTAATAAGTTGCCTCCAGCTAGCTATCTATACCAATCCATTGTGTGGCTCTCAGCCATAAGCTCTTGTCTTTTTGTAGATGGGATCAGATATAAGTCTTAAATATGTTCCCGTGTTAAAGAGGTGGAGTAACATAACAGGCGAGGGCAGGTTCTCTCTATAATTTGTCAGTATTTGTTATTCAAAGCTCCTGGAAGTGTACGCTTCTACTGGCAGGTACCCTGCAGATGCCAATGTAAAGAGTGTGATTACACGTAAGCTAACATTGGACAGATGACAAAAGGTGAAGAGGGTTCAACAAGGGAAGCAGATCTGTCTTGGATAGGTGACAGAGCCAGTCATGAAGACCAATATCAACCACGTACGTCAAGAAGACTCAACAGGTCAAGTCAGAGATGCCAGCATTATGATTCAAGATGAGGTTAATCCAGGGAGCCGTAAACAGAAGCCTGGTAGAACACAAGATGTTAGATGTAATGGGACAGTTGAGGACCATATGGAAAACCAGGGTAAAACTGGGTGTTATTATACATTTGTGGCCAAAAGAATATGAAAACCTCCCCATCACACCTACTAAATGGCCAAAAAATACCTTCTTCCTTTCCCAAAAGATGGAGTTCAGGTTTTCTAGTGGAGGGTAATGCTACAATATACACATTGTATACACATTCAACATTGTGGTACCAGTTTGGTGAAGACCCTTTTCTGTTCCAACATGACGCTTTGTACAAAGCCAGATCTGTTAAGATGGGGTTTGACCAGGTCCATAAAGATGTGATTTGACCAGCTCTAGAAAGATGTGGTGGGACCAGTGTGGACCAACTCCATAAAGAAATGGTTTGACCAACTCCATAAAGACATGGTTTGACCATCTCCATAAGGTGTGGTTTGACCATCTCCATAAGGACGTGGTTTGACCAGTCTAATAAAGACATGCTTTTACCATCTCCATAAAGACATGGTTTGACTATCTTCATAAAGACATGGTTTGACCATCTCCATAAAGACGTAGTTTGACCATCTCCATAAGCACATGGTTTGAACAACTCCATAAAGACATGGTTTGACCAGCCCCATAAGGATATGATTTGACCAGCTCCATAAGGACAAAGTTTGACCAGCTCCATAAAGACATGATTTGACTGGTACAGACCGACTCTATAAGAACATACTTTAACCAGCTCTATAAATACATGGTTTGACCAGTATGGTGTGGAGGAACTTAAGTGTCCTGCATGGAGCCCTGACCTCAGCCCTACCAAACACCTTTGGAGAAAAATTGGAATACCAATTGTGAACTAGGTTTTCTCATCCAACATCAGAACCTGACCTCACAAATGGATACAAACTTCTACAGACACCCTCCAAAATCTTGTCAAGGTTTGACCAGCTTGACCAGTTTGGTGTGGAGGAACGTGGGTGTCCTGTACTGAACCCTGACCTCAACCCTACTGAACACCTTTGGTATGCATTGGAACACTGATGGTTACCCAGATCTTCTCCTCTTAGTGTATGCAGAATTACATCAGCAAAACGTGTCCTGTAGTGTACATGACCAGTTCACCAGTCTTCTCTCTCGTGCAAATGGAAGGTAACAAACATAAAGACATCAGTGTAAGATGACAACCAGAGGTGGAGTGTGTTACATTCAGATGAGGGGCCAACCCTTCTGAAAAAACAGTAACCGCCCAACCCTGAAATAATGTTCTATAGAGACAGAGTATGCTTGTATAGAAAAGTACTGTATTTAAAGGATAAGTATACCTTTGTGGTAAAAAAAATAAATAAATGTAAGGTTGTTCCTTATCATACCCTGTTCAATGCGTTTGCTGTTAGGAGTCATAAAATGATTTTTTTCCCACACTGCACCTTTCTCCTGTGTCAGGAATCATATGTACAAAAACAAAATACGATCCTACAACAATAGTTGTATTGGTAGAGCGCTGAGCCCACAGGTAGGAAACCCAGCTCCATAAAGACATGGTTTGACCAGCTCCATAAAGACATGGTTTGACCAGCTCCAGAAAGACATGGTTTGACCAGCTCCATTAGGACATGGTTTGACCAGCTCCATAAAGATATGGTTTGACCAGCTCCATGAAGACATGGTTTGAGCAGTTCCATAAAGACATGGTTTGACCAGTTCCATAAACACATGGTTTGACCAGCTCCATAAAGACATGGTTTGAGCAGTTCCATAAAGACATGGTTTGACCAGTTCCATAAACACATGGTTTGACCAGCTCCATAAAGACATGGTTTGACCAGCTCCATAAAGACATGGTTTGACCAGCTCCATAAAGATATGGTTTGACCAGCTCCATAAAGATATGGTTTGACCAGCTCCATAAAGATATGGTTTGACCAGCTCCATGAAGACATGGTTTGAGCAGTTCCATAAAGACATGGTTTGACCAGCTCCATAAAGACATGGTTTGACCAGCTCCATAAAGATATGGTTTGACCAGCTCCATAAAGATATGGTTTGACCAGCTCCATGAAGACATGGTTTGAGCAGTTCCATAAAGACATGGTTTGACCAGCTCCATAAAGACATGGTTTGACCAGCTCCATAAAGACATGGTTTGACCAGCTCCATAAAGACATGGTTTGACCAATTCCATAAAGACATGGTTTGACCAATTCCATAAAGACATGGTTGACCAGCTCCATTAGGACATGGTTTGACCAGCTCCAGAAAGACATGGTTTGACCAGCTCCATAAAGACATGGTTTGAGCAGTTCCATAAAGACATGGTTTGACCAGTTCCATAAAGACATGGTTTGACCAGCTCCATAAAGACATGGTTTGACCAGCTCCATAAAGACATGGTTTGACCAATTCCATAAAGACATGGTTGACCAGCTCCATTAGGACATGGTTTGACCAGCTCCATAAAGACATGGTTTGACCAGCTCCATAAAGACATGGTTTGACCAGTTCCATAAAGACATGGTTTGACCAGCTCCATAAGAACATAGTTTGACCAGCTCCATAAAGACATAGTTTGACCAGCTCCATAAAGACATGGTTTGACCAGTTCCATTAGGACATAGTTTGACCAGCTCCATAAAGACATGGTTTGACCAGCTCCATAAAGACATGGTTTGACCAGTTCCATTAGGACATAGTTTGACCAGCTCCATAAAGACATGGTTTGACCAGTTCCATTAGGACATAGTTTGACCAGCTCCATAAAGACATGGTTTGACCAGTTCCATTAGGACATGGTTTGACCAGCTCCATAAAGACATGGTTTGACCAGCTCTATAAAGACATGGTTTGACCAGCTCCATAAAGACATGGTTTGACCAGCTCCATAAAGACATGGTTTGACCAGCTCTATAAAGACATGGTTTGACCAGCTCCATAAAGACATGGTTTGACCAGCTCCATAAAGACATGGTTTGACCAGCTCTATAAAGACATGGTTTGACCAGCTCTATAAAGACATGGTTTGACCAGCTCCATAAAGACATGGTTTGACCAGCTCCATAAAGACATGGTTTGACCACTCTATAAAGACATAGTTTGACCAGCTCCATAAAGACATGGTTTGACCAGCTCTATAAAGACATGGTTTGACCAGCTCCATAAAGACATAGTTTGACCAGCTCTATAAAGACATGGTTTGACCAGCTCCATAAAGACATGGTTTGACCAGCTCCATAAAGACATGGTTTGACCAGCTCCATAAAGACATGGTTTGACCAGCTCCATAAAGACATGGTTTGACCACTCTATAAAGACATAGTTTGACCAGCTCCATAAAGACATGGTTTGACCAGCTCTATAAAGACATGGTTTGACCAGCTCCATAAAGACATAGTTTGACCAGCTCCATAAAGACATGGTTTGACCAGCTCCATAAAGACATGGTTTGACCAGCTCCATAAAGACATGGTTTAACCAGCTCCATAAAGACATGGTTTGACCACTCTATAAAGATATGGTTTGACCAGCTTCATAAAGACATGGATTGACCAGTTTGGTGTGGAGGAACTTAAGTGTCCTGCACAGAGCCCTGACTTCAACCCTACTGAACAGCTGTGGGAAAAATTAGAATACCAATTGTGAGCCAAGTCTTCTCATCCAAATATAGAACTTGACCTCACAAATGGACACAAATTCTCACAGACACTCCGAAATCTTGTCAAGGTTTTACCAGTTGGCCAGTTTGGTGTGAAGGAACTCGAGGCACTTTCTGTACATCACAGAGATGCCCCTTCACAGGCAGGATTAGTACCCCCCTCCCCCCAGACATGTTATTTAGAGGAAATGGACTATTGAATGTTTTCACTTTTCAACAAAAATCACTGCTCCTGGTCAAATTTCTTTTTTTTCTTTTTTCTTTTTTGCATTGGAACATGTTTCCCAAGGCAGTGCACACCCCTTGCTAATTTTGTTACATCCCCTCGGCTATTAGCTCAGAAAATGAACGTTTTTATTTGACAGATTTGGTTTCCATTGATTACAATGGGGTTTGGGTTCAGCATCTGAATTTCTTTGAAGTAACCAGGCCTGGATCTAGGTGGGTGCTGGGGAGGGCTGTGCACCCCCTCCCCCAGGATTTTTGTCCCCCCCCCCGGTCTCTGAAAGTGCATCCACGGATCCATGAGGCATTCTGATGGGTTCAGTTGACGTAAGGGGGCACTCTCTTGGGACAATTGATTTAAGGGGTTACTCTGTTGTGGACAGTCGATGCAAGGGGGCACTCTGACGGCGACATTTGATGCAAGTGGGAACTCTGAGGGGGACACCTGATGTAAGGGGGCACTCTTATGCGGACATCTAATGTAAGGGGGTACTCTGGTGGGACAATTGATATATGGGGTTACTCTGATGTGGACAGTTGGTGCAAGAGGGAACTCTGATGGGGACACCTGATTCAAGGGGGCACTCTTATGGGGACATTTGAAGCAAGACGAAACTCTGATGTGGACAGCTGATGTAAGGGAGTACTCTGGTGGGACAATTGATACATGGGGTTACTCTGATGTGGACAGTTGATGCAAGAGGGAACTCCAATGGGGATACCTGATATAAGGGGGGATTCTGATGGGGACAGTGATGCAAAAAGGAACTCTGATGGGGACACCTTATGTAAGGGGGTACTCTGATGGGGACACCTGATGTAAGGGGGTACTCTGATGTGAACATTTGGTGCAAGAGAGAACTCCAATGGGGACACCTGATGTAAAGGGGGATTCTTATGCGGACAGTGATGCAAGAGGGAACTCTGATGGGGACACCTGATGTAAGGGGTTACTCTGATGGGGACAGTTGATGCAAGAGGGAACTCTGATGGGGACACCTGATTCAAGGGGGCACTCTTATGGGGACATTTGAAGCAAGACGAAACTCTGATGTGGACAGCTGATGTAAGGGAGTACTCTGGTGGGACAATTGATACATGGGGTTACTCTGATGTGGACAGTTGATGCAAAAGGGAACTCCAATGGGGATACCTGATGTAAGGGGGGATTCTGATGGGGACAGTGATGCAAAAAGGAACTCTGATGGGGACACCTGATGTAAGGGGGTACTCTGATGTGAACATTTGGTGCAAAAGAGAATTCCAATGGGGACAGTTGATGTAAAGGGGGATTCTTATGCGGACAGTGATGCAAGGGGGCACTCTGATGGGGACATTTAATGCAGGGGGGAACTCTGATGAGGACACCTGATGTAAGGGGTTACTCTGATGGGGACAGTAATGCAAGGGGGAACTTTGAAAATTGCAATAGTAGTAATAATAAAAATAGCAATAAAAAATACTACTACTAGTAATAATAAAAATAATATGCTAATATTAATACTTCTAATAATATTAATAATAAAATAGGAATATGACTTTTACTACTAATACTACTAATTACTATTAGCAAGAATAATAATAGCAATTCTACTACTGCTGGTAATATTATTCATATAATAAAAATAATAATAAAATACTACTATTATTACTACTAATAATAACAACAAAACAATCATCAGGATCATGACGGTATAGAGGACAAAATTATTATTATTATTACTATCAGTAGTATCAGCATTTTAGTATTAACAATATTAGTAGTATTTCATTAATGTTTTTAGTCTTTTATTACTAATGATACTTATACAAAACTACTACTACTAATATTATTAATACTAAAATGCTGATACTACTACTACTGATAGTAGTAATAATAATAGTAATAATTTTTCCCACAGTAAACATGGCGTTTTTGTTGTACTCCTGTCATGTGATCTCGTTACTTTTTTGTTTTTGCTTTTATGTGTCCGCAGTTCAACCACAAAGCGGCCATTTTCCCAAAGTCCAGGAAATATTGCTATGAAAGGAAAGGTCTCAGGGAAAATGTCCGTCATGAGGAGACAAAGAGGGGCGGAGTTTATTCTCGGCCGGCGTGTCCCGGTGTAGAGGAGGATGTTGTTTCCGGCGCGCTGTGATGACGACAGAGGCCCGGAGCTATGGATGAGACAACATGAATAAAGGCTGGCTAGAGCTGGAGAGCGATCCAGGTACAGTGACTATAACCCCCCCCGACACTGCACCCCCTACTGACACCCCAATACAGGGGAGACCTCCGTGAGAGTCTGAGGGACGTACCCCACCCAAGTGCTGCATTGTACCCCCTCCCCCCAAACTGACCTCCATACTCTGTGTGGAACACCCTCCCCCCAAGGAGCAGATATGGGATTGACTGATTGAATGAACCCCCCCAGGGCAGATATGGGGGTGACTGGTGGAAGGAGCCCCCCCAGGGGCAGATATGGGGGTGACTGGTGGAAGGAAGCCCCCAGGGCAGATATGGGGGTGACTGGTGGAAGAAGCCCCCCCAGGGCAGATATGGGGGTGACTGGTGGAAGGAGCCTCCCCAGGGCAGATATGGGGGTGACTGGTGGAAGGAGCCTCCCCAGGGCAGATATGGGGGTGACTGGTGGAAGGAAGCCCCCAGGGCAGATATGGGGGTGACTGGTGGAAGGAGCCTCCCCAGGGCAGATATGGGGGTGACTGGTGGAAGGATGCCCCCAGGGCAGATATGGGGGTGACTGGTGGAAGGAGCCCCCCCAGGGCAGATATGGGGGTGACTGGTGGAAGGAGCCCCCCCCAGGGCAGATATGGGGGTGACTGGTGGAAGGAGCCCCCCCAGGGCAGATATGGGGGTGACTGGTGGAAGGAGCCCCCCCAGGGCAGATATGGGGGTGACTGGTGGAAGGAGCCCCCCCCAGGGCAGATATGGGGGTGACTGGTGGAAGGAGCCCCCCCCAGGGCAGATATGGGGGTGACTGGTGGAAGGCACCCCTCCCCTTAAGGGCAGATATGGGGGTGGCAGGTGGAAGGAGCCCCCCCAGGGCAGATATGGGGGTGACTGGTGGAAGGAGCCCCCCCAGGGCAGATATGGGGGTGGCTGGTGGAGGTGTGCGCGGCGATATGCAACATATTTCATGGTTATGTTTATGTTCATGCGTGTATGTGAAGGGCCCTTAAAAAAATGTTTTGTTCTGGGGGGGGGGGGGGGGGGGTGTTATGTGCATAGGGCTAACGTTAAAGTTTTACAATTTAAAAAAAATGTAATATTTGAGTGAGCCTTCCCTCCCCCCCTCCATCATTGATCCCACCCCCTCCCCCCCTCCATCATTGATCCCACCCCCTCCCCCCCTCCATCATTGATCCCACCCCCTCCCCCCCTCCATCATTGATCCCACCCCCTCCCCCCCTCCATCATTGATCCCACCCCCTCCCCCCTCCATCATTGATCCCACCCCCCTCCCCCCTCCATCATTGATCCCACCCCCCTCCATCATTGATCCCACCCCCCCAATATTGACCCCACCCCCTCCATCATTGAGCCGTCTCTCCCCCCCCATCACTGAGCCTTCCCCCCCCCCCATCACTCAGCCTTCCCTCCCCAACACCTCCATCACTGAGCCTTCCCTCCCCACCTCCATTAATGAGCCTTTCCTCTCAATGAGACTTCCCTCCCCCATCTCCATCAATGAGCCCCCCCCCCCCCTCCATCAATGAGCCCCCCCCCCCCTCCATCAATGAGCCTTCCCACCCCACCTCCATCAATTAGCCTTCCCACCCCCCCTCCATCAGTGAGCCTTCCCTCCCTACCCCATCAATGTGCTTTCCTTCCTCCATCAGTGAAGAGGAATTGCCACCATATACACACTCCATGCAGCTTACATTTTTCTTTTTGCTGTGCAGGGCTCTTCACGCTGCTGGTGGAGGATTTCGGTGAGTACAATTTACCATGCTTGTAGTTTCAGTCATTGGATCTGGTGCTTTTACTACTGGGGGAACTCTCCCCATTGTGGGAGGGGCAGAGACAGACTACTAGGGGAACTCTCCCCATTGTGGGAGGGGCAGAGACAGACTACTAGGGGAACTCTCCCCATTGTGGGAGGGGCAGAGACAGACTACTAGGGGAACTCTCCCCATTGTGGGAGGGGCAGAGACAGACTACTAGGGGAACTCTCCCCATTGTGGGAGGGGCAGAGACACAAACTACTAGGGGAACTCTCCCCATTGTGGGAGGGGCAGAGACAGACTACTAGGGGAACTCTCCCCATTGTGGGAGGGGCAGAGACAGACTACTAGGGGAACTCTCCCCATTGTGGGAGGGGCAGAGACAGACTACTAGGGGAACTCTCCCCATTGTGGGAGGGGCAGAGACACAAACTACTAGGGGAACTCTCCCCATTGTGGGAGGGGCAGAGACAGACTACTAGGGGAACTCTCCCCATTGTGGGAGGGGCAGAGACAGACTACTAGGGGAACTTTCCCCATTGTGGGAGGGGCAGAGACAGACTACTAGGGGAACTCTCCCCATTGTGGGAGGGGCAGAGACAGACTACTAGGGGAACTCTCCCCATTGTGGGAGGGGCAGAGACAGACTACTAGGGGAACTCTCCCCATTGTGGGAGGGGCAGAGACAGACTACTAGGGGAACTCTCCCCATTGTGGGAGGGGCAGAGACACAAACTACTAGGGGAACTCTCCCCATTGTGGGAGGGGCAGAGACAGACTACTAGGGGAACTCTCCCCATTGTGGGAGGGGCAGAGACAGACTACTAGGGGAACTCTCCCCATTGTGGGAGGGGCAGAGACAGACTACTAGGGGAACTCTCCCCATTGTGGGAGGGGCAGAGACACAAACTACTAGGGGAACTCTCCCCATTGTGGGAGGGGCAGAGACAGACTACTAGGGGAACTCTCCCCATTGTGGGAGGGGCAGAGACAGACTACTAGGGGAACTTTCCCCATTGTGGGAGGGGGCAGAGACACGAACTAGGACTACTACTCTCCCCATTGTGGGAGGGGCAGAGACACAAACTACTGGGGAACTCTCCCCATTGTGGGAGGGGCAGAGACAGACTACTAGGGGAACTCTCCCCATTGTGGGAGGGGCAGAGACAGACTACTAGGGGAACTCTCCCCATTGTGGGAGGGGCAGAGACAGACTACTAGGGGAACTCTCCCCATTGTGGGAGGGGCAGAGACACAAACTACTGGGGGAACTCTCCCCATTGTGGGAGGGGCAGAGACACAAACTACTGGGGGAACTCTCCCCATTGTGGGAGGGGCAGAGACAAACTACTAGGGGAACTCTCCCCATTGTGGGAGGGGCAGAGACAGACTACTAGGGGAACTCTCCCCATTGTGGGAGGGGCAGAGACACAAACTACTGGGGGAACTCTCCCCATTGTGGGAGGGGCAGAGACAGACTACTAGGGGAACTCTCCCCATTGTGGGAGGGGCAGAGACACAAACTACTGGGGGAACTCTCCCCATTGTGGGAGGGGCAGAGACAGACTACTAGGGGAACTCTCCCCATTGTGGGAGGGGCAGAGACACAAACTACTGGGGGAACTCTCCCCATTGTGGGAGGGGCAGAGACAGACTACTAGGGGAACTCTCCCCATTGTGGGAGGGGCAGAGACACAAACTACTGGGGGAACTCTCCCCATTGTGGGAGGGGCAGAGACACAAACTACTGGGGGAACTCTCCCCATTGTGGGAGGGGCAGAGACAAACTACTAGGGGAACTCTCCCCATTATGGGAGGGGCAGATACAAACTACTGGGGGAAATCTCCCCGTTGTGGGAGGGGCAGAGACACAAACTACTGGGGGAACTCTCCCCATTGTGGGAGGGGCAGAGACACAAACTACTGGGGAGGAATTTCCCCATTGTGGGAGGGGCAGAGACACAAACTACTGGGGGAAATCTCCCCATTGTGGGAGGGGCAGAGACACAAACTACTGGGGGAAATCTCCCCATTGTGGGAGGGGCAGAGACACAAACTACTGGGGGAAATCTCCCCATTGTGGGAGGGGCAGAGACACAAACTACTGGGGGAAATCTCCCCATTGTGGGAGGGGCAGAGACAAACTACTAGGGGAACTCTCCCCATTGTGGGAGGGGCAGAGACACAAACTACTGGGGGAAATCTCCCCATTGTGGGAGGGGCGGAGACACAAACTACTGGGGGAAATCTCCCCATTGTGGGAGGAGCAGAGACACAAACCTCTGCAGCACAAACATTTTGGCACCCAGTATTTCTGCCTCAGACCTGTAATCTCATGGTGTAGATTTGTTTCGATGTTTATCATTTTTTTAGCATGGGAGTAAAATGTTCCGTTTTAGTTTACAATGTATCTAAAGGGAAAGCATGAAGCATTGTGTGTCTGAATCTGACTCTGTCTCTCTCAGGTGTAAAGGGGGTTCAGGTGGAGGAGATTTATGACCTGCAGAGCAAGTGTCCGGGGTAAGATGCACATTATTGTAGTAATATATATTATCATGTTGTATATATTATGTTTGTTCTTCACCTCCCTCATCCCCCTCCCCCGCCTCCCTTCTCTCTGACTGTCTCCTGCCCCCTCCAGGCCGGTCTATGGCTTTATCTTCCTCTTCAAATGGATCGAGGAGCGCCGTTCCCGCAGGAAAGTCTCCACCCTGCTGGACGACACGTCAGTCATGGAGGAGGATGTCGTCAACAACATGTTCTTTGCTCACCAGGTGAGATAAACGGATGTTTAGTTTTACGTTTGTTTTTACCCGAAACTTCTCTTCTGTTTCATCATCACTGAGATCTTAAAGCTGAAGTTTATTCTCCTTCTGTTTGCCTCCTGGTTCCTCCCTCCCTCACCCCAGTCTCTCTCCCCCCCCACACCCCAGTCTCTCTCCCCCCCCTCCTCACCCCAGTCTCCCCCCCCCTCCTCACCCCAGCCTCCTCCCCCCCCCCCCCACACCAGTCCATATGCTAGAAATTGTATTTTAAAATAAAGTCTTCCTATTTACATTATTTGCCTTTTTCATTGATTTTGGGTAAAGTGTTGCATGACCGAGTCATTGTCAATCACACTATCACAGCACTGGAACCTGAAACAATGGTCTGGACAGGAAGGGGGGGGGGGGGCAATATGTTGACAAAGAGGTGTAATCCGGGGAACTTTCTAATATTTACTTTTTTTTGTCTAGAAGTACCGTTTAACCTCTTATCCATTCGTTCACAGCTGATCCCCAATTCCTGCGCCACGCACGCCCTCCTGAGCGTATTACTGAACTGTAGCGGCGTCCACCTGGGGCCGACTCTGAGCCGCATCAAGGACTTCACCAAAGGCTTCAGCCCGGAGGTAACCATACGGGGAGAGTTTGGAAAGTTTGGCGGCATCTCAGCTAATTGATGAAACAAGGGATCAAACATTGCTGCATCCAGTGCCCCAACAGGGATGAGTCCGGGGGTTGAATCTCCGTGCAGTTGGATGTTAACTCCTGGGATGCTCCACCTCTTTTTTTTGACGCATTGCAGCCAACAACAGCTGTCATGCAGCACCCCCGGAGCTTTAGTGGGGGTTACTAGACTCCAGAATGATGATGGGGGTGCTCCTGGGGACACAGAGGAATGAGGGGAGTATTCCTGGGGATGCAGAAGAATGAAGGGGGTGTTGCTGGTGATACAGAGGAATGACGGGGGTGTTCCTGGGGATGCAGAGGAATGACAGGGGTGTTCCTAGGGACATAAAAGAATGACGGGGATGTTCCTGGGGACCCAGAGGAATGACGGGGGTGTTTCTGGGGACGCAGAGGAATGACGGGTGTTCCTGGGAATGCAGAGAAATGAAGGGAATGTTCCTGGGGACATGGAGGAATGAAGGGGTTGTTCCTGGAGACATGGAGGAATGGCGGGGGGTGTTCCTGGTGATTCAGAGAAATGACTGGGGTGTTCCTGGGGGCACAGAGGAATGACGGGAGTGTACTTGGGGATGCAGAAGAATGAAGGGGATGTTCCTGGTAATGCAGAAGAATGAAGGTAGTGTTCATGGGTATGCAGAGGAGTGATGGGGGTGTTCTTGGGTACGTAGAAGATTGAAGGGGTGTTCCTGGGGATGCAGAGGAATGATTAGGGGTGTTCCTGGGGACTAAGAAGAATGATGGGGGTGTTCCTGGGGACACGGAGGAATGAAGGAAGTGTTCCTGGGAACACGGAGGAATGACAGGGGTGTTCCTGGGGATGCAGAGGAATGAAGGGGGTGTTCCTGGGGACACGGAGGAATGAAGGAAGTGTTCCTGGGGACCCAGAGGAATGACAGGGGTGTTCCTGGGGATGCAGAGAAATGAAGGGGGTGTTCATGGGGGCATAGAAGAATGAAGGGGGTGTTCATGGGGACGTAGAAGAATGAAGGGGGTGTTCATGGGGACGTAGAAGAATGAAGGGGGTGTTCATGGGGACGTAGAAGAATGAAGGGGGCATTCCTGGAGACAGAGGAATGATGGTGGAAGGTAAAGAAATGTGTGTAGCTTATGAAAACTGAATCTTTTTTTCTCCCCCCCCACAGAGTAAAGGTTATGCCATTGGAAACGCTCCTGAGCTGGCCAAAGCTCACAACAGTCATGCAAGGTGAGTGACCCCATAGGTAATGACACCCTAGGTGCCAGCGTTGTCACAGGAAGTTAGGGCTCTTTTACAGAATCTGCACAGACTCATCACTAGGACACATAGAACACGACTGATGTCCATGTGCCCTGTGTACGGTGCAGCACTGCCGGGAGGGGCACTGCATACAAATGCAGACTTCATACATTATCCAATACTGTGTTGCAGCAACAGTGCTGAGACGTCCCATTCCGCTGCCGGAACAAAATCAAATCTTGCTGAGCTCTGCTCAGCCCTTCACAGGAAGTCTTTTATTTTGTCAGTGAATATAAGGCTTCCTCTTATTGGCTGAGATGGAGAGGCAGATTTTTGATTTGTCATTGATAAAATTCAAGGCTTCCTTGCGCACACTCTTTTTTTCGGCAGCAGACGGGAAGTCCCTGTATACTGTATATATACTGTATGCAGCTGATGCTTCATACACTTTATACGGTGCTGATGGCGGCTACTTCTGTGGAAATAGTCAAACTATTTAAAGGGATAGCAAAGCTGGAGTTCGGCTTTAATAATGTGTCCTTTTGTGGCACTTCAATAAAGTTAAAAAAAAAAAGGAAACAGCTTTAACAGCATTTAGTTGTGTGGTCTGGTGTGAACAAGCCCTGACTACTGCAGACTTTGGTTGATGGTTTGTTCTCTCCTGCAGGCCGGAGCCGCGTCACCTACCTGAGAAGCAGAATGGGATCAGCGCTGTTCGCACCATGGAGGCATTTCATTTCGTCAGTTATGTTCCCATTAAAGGGAGGCTGTTTGAGCTGGACGGCCTGAAGGTCTACCCCATCGACCATGGTAATACACTCCGAGCATGCGCAGTTCAGTGGATACTGGGGAGCGGTAAACCCCTGACATTGCTATCACATGGGGGCGCTATTGGTGAGATACCCCAGCTAAGCTCCTGGGCCCTCACACCTGCTGTGCCCATTATGAGGGGTTCTCACCATCCCTGTGCTGAGCTCCCGGGTCTGTACACCCTCTGCCCATTATGAGGGGTTCCCACCATCCCTTGAGTTCCTGGGTCTGTACACTCGCTGTGCCCATTATGAGGGGTTCCCACCATCCCTCTGCTGAGTTCCTGGGGCTATACACTGTTCCTATTACGAAGGGTTCCCACGGGGCCCTATGCAGAGTTCCTGAGTCTGCATGTGTGATTTGGACCAGTATGAGGGACTCGCACCTTCGCTACTGGACGATTTATTTTTTTTCATTATGGAGAATGTAACGAGTAGCCGGAGGACATAAATGTGGGCGGGAACACCTCCAGCAAGTTGTGTGGGACAAGACCCGGGAACTATGGCAGGTAGACCTGTCTGGTGAGGACCCCAAGAGGTATAAGCAGGTGACTCCTCTCACCAAGGTCCGCTTGTGATTGGACAATGAATACTGTGTACAATGATTGGACAATGAATACTGTGTACAATGATTGGACAATGAATACTGTGTACAATGATTGGACAATGAATACTGTGTACAATGATTGGACAATGAATACTGTGTATATCAGCCAATCAGATCTCTTGTATCACTGGATTCCTCATGTTTGTTTTGTGTATGGTGACCCCTCTTATTACCTCTCTCCAGGCCCCTGGGCGGAGGAAGAGGAGTGGACGGACAAAGCGCGGCGGGTGATAATGGAGCGGATCGGCCTGGCCACAGCGGGGTACGGACCCTGGAGGTCATAGGTCAGCTGCTGGATATCCAACGCGATGTGCGTCGGGCGCAATGATAATTTTTTTTATTCTCGCAGGGAACCGTATCATGACATTCGATTTAACCTGATGGCCGTGGTTCCGGACCGGAGGCTGAAATACGAGAGTCGGCTAAACGTCCTGAAGATGAACAGGCAGACTGTGCTGGAGGCTTTGCAGCAGGTAGTAAACTGAGCAACCTACAGTGCTGAAAATCCCGTCTGAAAGCAATGTGTGGCTGTATTATTAGAGCGTCTGCTCAGGCGGTATATTGGATGGACCATTTCCACAGAGAGCGTTGTCACAAGTATGGCCGTGTGCTGTACTCAGCGTTGTCTGTAAAATTGGTATTTACATCGACCTTTATTATTAACCACTTCAATACCGGACACTTCTACCCCCTTCCTGCCTACAGGGCACTTCTACCCCCTTCAATACCGGGCACTTCTACCCCCTTCCTGCCTACAGGGCACTTCTACCCCCTTCAATACCGGGCACTTCTACCCCCTTCCTGCTGCCTACAGGGCACTTCTACCCCCTTCAATACCGGGCACTTCTACCCCCTTCCTGCTGCCTACAGGGCACTTCTACCCCCTTCAATACCGGGCACTTCTACCCCCTTCCTGCTGCCTACAGGGCACTTCTACCCCCTTCCTGCCTACAGGGCACTTCTACCCCCTTCCTGCCTACAGGGCACTTCTACCCCCTTCCTGCCTACAGGGCACTTCTACCCCCTTCCTGCCTACCAGTCACTTCTACCCCCTTCCTGTCCACCGGGCACTTCTACCCCCTTCCTGCCTACAGGGCACTTCTACCCCCTTCCTGCCTACAGGGCACTTCTACCCCCTTCCTGCCTACCGGGCACTTCTACCCCCTTCCTGCCTACCGGGCACTTCTACCCCCTTCCTGCCTACAGGGCACTTCTACCCCCTTCCTGCCTACCGGGCACTTCTACCCCCTTCCTGCTTACAGGGCACTTCTACCCCCTTCCTGCCTACAGGGCACTTCTACCCCCTTCCTGCCTACAGGACACTTCTACCCCCTTCCTGCCTACAGGGCACTTCTACCCCCTTCCTGCCTACCGGGCACTTCTACCCCCTTCCTGCCTACCGGACACTTCTACCCCCTTCCTGCCTACCGGGCACTTCTACCCCCTTCCTGCCTACCGGGCACTTCTACCCCCTTCCTGCCCAGGCCAATTCTCAGCTTTCAGCGCTGTCGCACTTTGAATGACAATTGCGCGGTCATGCAACACTGTACCCATATGACATTTTTATAATTTTTTTCACACAAACAGAGCTCTCTTTTGGTGGGATTTACTCCCCTCTGGGGGTTTTATTTTTTGTGCTATAAACAAAAAAAAATCGAAAAATTTGAGCTGGCACTGATAGGCGACACTGATGGGTGGCACTGATGGGCAGTGCCAATCCGTCCTCTGACAATTGCCGGTTATCGGCGTGAGAAAAGTTCAGCCGATAACTGTCAACTGCATTTACCGGTCATCTGCTGTGTCATTGGACAAAGCTGATCATGTGGTAAAAGGCTGCCATGATTGGCCGTTTACCATATCCCGTAAGCAGATGTGTCCGTAGGACACAGCGATCACTGGCGGCCATGGGCGTGTTCTAGAATGACATCTATGGACGTCGTTCCAGAACCAGACAACCGCGCTGTAGCCATCCTTCGGCTATACTGCGGTAGGGAACTGGTTAAAGTGTGATATTAATGTGTGAATACCTGAAGATCCTGGCTGTCCCCTTTCAGCATTCTGACCATGCCAAGCACAGAAGCTGATCCATGCTGGCACGGGCGGTCGCGTCCCTGAGACTTTGTATATGTGAGACTTTGTATATGTGAGACTTTGTATATGTGAGACTTTATATATGTGAAACTTTGTACATATATGTGACTTTGTTTACGTGAGACTTTGTACATATATGTGACTTTGTTTACGTGAGACTTTGTACATATATGTGACTTTGTTTACGTGAGACTTTGTACATATATGTGACTTTGTTTACGTGAGACTTTGTACATATATGTGACTTTGTTTACGTGAGACTTTGTACATATATGTGACTTTGTTTACGTGAGACTTTGTATATATATGAGACTTTGTTTACGTGAGACTTTGTACATATATGTGACTTTGTTTACGTGAGAGACTTTTCAGGTGCATCCATTTCCATTGCAGTTGATCCGGGTGACGCAGCCAGAACTGATTCAGCCCCAGAAGCAGACTGACAATCAGAATAATGAGGACACGAAGCCTAATACAAAGTCTGCCTCCAACCAGGAGACGTCTCGTCAGAATTCTCAGAGTAACGCCTCAGGTATTGGCTGCAATGATGTATTGGTCTTCTGATGTGTCACATACAAGCTTTACCTACCTGTCCGTGTCTCTTCCCTGTAGATGTGAGCAGAGACGCAGCCGGATCCACTCAGAGAGGACCTGTCCCTAATACCTACAGCAAGCTGAATGCCGTTCCTCATAATGGGAATACAACCACCACCCAACCGCCCCGGCTACCAGCTTTCTTGGACAACCACAACTACGCCAAGTCACCGATGCAGGTCAGTGCTTTTCTGGATGAAAGGAGATGACCAGAGACTGCAGACATAGTACAGGAGATGACCAGAGACTGCAGACATAGTACAGGAGATGACCAGAGACTGCGGACACAGTACAGGAGATGACCAGAGACTGCAGACATAGTACAGGGGATGACCAGAGACTGCGGACACAGTACAGGAGATGACCAGAGACTGCGGACACAGTACAGGAGATGACCAGAGACTGCGGACACAGTACAGGAGATGACCAGAGACTGCGGACACAGTACAGGAGATGACCGGAGACTGCGGACACAGTACAGGAGATGACCGGAGACTGCGGACACAGTACAGGAGATGACCAGAGACTGCAGACATAGTACAGGAGATGACCAGAGACTGCGGACATAGTACAGGAGATGACCAGAGACTGCGGATATAGTACAGGAGATGACCAGAGACTGCAGACATAGTACAGGAGATGACCAGAGACTGCGGACACAGTACAGGAGATGACCAGAGACTGCGGACATAGTACAGGAGATGACCAGAGACTGCGGACACAGTACAGGAGATGACCAGAGACTGCGGACACAGTACAGGAGATGACCAGAGACTGCGGACACAGTACAGGAGATGACCAGAGACTGCGGACACAGTACAGGAGATGACCAGAGACTGCGGACACAGTACAGGAGATGACCAGAGACTGCGGACACAGTACAGGAGATGACCAGAGACTGCGGACACAGTACAGGAGATGTCCAGAGACTGCGGACACAGTACAGGAGATGACCAGAGACTGCAGACATAGTACAGGAGATGACCAGAGACTGCGGACACAGTACAGGAGATGACCAGAGACTGCAGACATAGTACAGGGGATGACCAGAGACTGCGGACACAGTACAGGAGATGACCAGAGACTGCGGACACAGTACAGGAGATGACCAGAGACTGCGGACACAGTACAGGAGATGACCAGAGACTGCGGACACAGTACAGGAGATGACCGGAGACTGCGGACATAGTACAGGAGATGACCAGAGACTGCAGACATAGTACAGGAGATGACCAGAGACTGCGGACATAGTACAGGAGATGACCAGAGACTGCGGACATAGTACAGGAGATGACCAGAGACTGCAGACATAGTACAGGAGATGACCAGAGACTGCGGACACAGTACAGGAGATGACCAGAGACTGCGGACACAGTACAGGAGATGACCAGAGACTGCGGACACAGTACAGGAGATGACCAGAGACTGCGGACACAGTACAGGAGATGACCAGAGACTGCGGACACAGTACAGGAGATGACCAGAGACTGCGGACACAGTACAGGAGATGACCAGAGACTGCGGACACAGTACAGGAGATGACCAGAGACTGCAGACACGGTACAGGAGATGACCAGAGACTGCGGACACGGTACAGGAGATGACCAGAGACTGCGGACACGGTACAGGAGATGACCAGAGACTGCGGACACGGTACAGGAGATGACCAGAGACTGCGGACACGGTACAGGAGATGACCAGAGACTGCGGACACAGTACAGGAGATGACCAGAGACTGCGGACACAGTACAGGAGATGACCAGAGACTGCAGACATAGTACAGAATTAGCAGGAGTTGATGAGTGAGTAGGAGGTGAAACAGGAGTGAGGGTGATATTTATAAGCTGTGGGGGAAGAAGAGGGGTGAAGGAAAGTTTGAAGAGAGAGGATACAACTGAGGAGGAGGAGGAGTAGTAGTAGGGGGCGCATGAGGAGGAGGAGGAGTAGTAGGGAGCGCATGAGGAGGAGGAGTAGTAGGGAGCGCATGAGGAGGAGGAGTAGTAGGGAGCGCATGAGGAGGAGGAGGAGTAGGGAGCGCATGAGGAGGAGGAGGAGTAGGGAGCGCATGAGGAGGAGGAGTAGTAGGGAGCGCATGAGGAGGAGGAGTAGTAGGGAGCGCATGAGGAGGAGGAGTAGTAGGGGGCGCATGAGGAGGAGGAGTAGTAGGGGGCGCATGAGGAGGAGGAGTAGTAGTAGGGGGCGCATGAGGAGGAGGAGTAGTAGGGGGCGTATGAGGAGGAGGAGTAGGGGGCGCATGAGGAGGAGGAGTAGTAGGGGGCGCATGAGGAGGAGGAGGAGTAGTAGGGGGCGCATGAGGAGGAGGAGGAGTAGTAGGGGGCGCATGAGGAGGAGTAGTAGGGGGCGCATGAGGAGGAGGAGTAGGGGGCGCATGAGGAGGAGGAGTAGTAGTAGGGGGCGCATGAGGAGGAGGAGTAGTAGTAGGGGGCGCATGAGGAGGAGGAGTAGTAGTAGGGGGCGCATGAGGAGGAGGAGGAGTAGTAGGGGGCGCATGAGGAGGAGTAGTAGTAGTAGGGGGCGCATGAGGAGGAGGAGTAGTAGTAGGGGGCGCATGAGGAGGAGGAGGAGTAGTAGGGGGCGCATGAGGAGGAGGAGTAGGGGGCGCATGTTACAGAGTGGAGATGAAGAAGCAGAGTGGGTAAGAGCTGGATGGGGAAACAGGTCACCAATAGTCTGATTAGTATTTGACGTCTGCTGTGGTTTCTCGCTCTCGATGAAGATCAATACTTTATCCACAATGATAGTTTGCCAATGGCTACCCCTGGCTGCGTCTCCCCTACGGAAGGCCTACATTTATACTGAGTTGGGTGGGGGAGATGCCAATGAATCAATTAGGATTGCATAGCAGAGAAACATGGCTAGCAGGGCAAATGTCTCCCACCAGAGGAGGACTACATTTTGGGTTAGACAATAAGAGGAAAATAAACACGGCAGTAATATGGACAGAGTTAAAGATGTTGGAAGCAGTAAGAATGACCAATCAGAACATTGATAGTTATGAAATCCGCTTCAGTTAGGTGGATTTAAAAGCCGCATAGATGACCATATAGCAGAGCGGGGGGAATTAGCATTCATACATGGCATGGGCGACAGTACCAAGGTGGATAAAAATCGATGATTTAATAAAAATTTTTTTTTTAAAAAATAGATTTTTAAAAATTTAAATCAGATTTTTTTTTACAAGATTTATTAATGATTTAAAAAAAATATTAAAAAATAGATTTTTAAAATTTAAATCAGATTTTTTTTTTTTCATTTTTATCAAATTTATTTTATTAAAATGCTTTTGGAGTAAAAATCTATCTAAAGATGGTCTATTTAAAGCGGAGCTCCACCCAAAAGGGGAAGTTCCGCTTTAATTCTTTGTCCTCCGCTCCCCATTAAGGATTGGCACCTTTGGGGAGCGGAGGGGTGGAGGGGGTACCCAAATTTGACAGGTACCCGCTCTCACTGCCTATGCAATCGGAAGCAGAAGTTGTCCTCCCCCCTCTCTCCCTGTAGTCTTGTGGGACACATGACAGGTCCCAGAAGACTACGGGGCCATTCACAAGGCGCAGAGCTTCTCGCACATGCCCAGTGGGCACCCGGCTGTGAAGCCGCAAGCTGTCACAGCCGGGTGCCCACACTGAAGATGCCTTTTAAGTCGTTGGTATGTACTAGTGATGCACCGCAATGAAAATTCTGGTGCCGAAACCGAAAATTCAAAATGCACTTGGCCGAAAACCGAAACTGAAATGCGCGTTTTTTCTATTTTATTTTTTAATAATTTATTTATTTCGCTTTTTTTTTTTTACAAACATTTTTTTCCCTCTATGCCAGGAGTTGGAGATACAATGTATCTCTCTCCTTTTGTAGAGCAAGAAAAAAACAAGGGGGCGGACTGTACAGTGACTACTGTGATAGCCAATCAGAGGCTATCACAGCGATCATGTGACCCGGAATCGGGAGTCCCGGGTCCCGATTGTTAGAACGGGACCCAGTGATCTCAGTGACACTGCAGTCTTCTTGCTGGGAGCGCACCGTGCGATGCGCTCCCAGCAGACAGACAGGTACGCAAATATACGGCCGCATGGAAAAAGCCCCGTTCTGTGAGGCCGCATGTTGGTGTGATGTCGGTGTCAAGGGGTTAATATACTACAGGGGTTTCCGCTTTCTTGCTTTACTGCTAAGTATCCAAACGGTTACAACAAAACAATATTACACGTGATAATTATCCAAAAAGCAGAGAAATACTATTTATAAGGAAATCGTTTGCTTGGCCCCAACAGACTACTTGAAGTGAAATAAAACCTGGAGATCGGCATTTGTCACTCTTGGAGGATAAATAATATAAGTTTCCTGAAAGAAAATCCCAGCTGCATGTATTTTGCGGCCGGTGACATCGACTTTTTGTTTCCAACATGATGCAGAAAGCCCAGCGATGTTCTCCTTCCAGCCATAGCTCCTTCCTAGACCGGAGGCCTTATTCACAAAGCTTGGATGTGACAGTAATGATCTTTATTCCACATTTGTGCTGTTATTCCCGTTTATTACATTTATACGAACATTTTCTCAGGAGGAAGAAGATTTTGGCTGCGGGTGTCGGCCGATCTCGGGGACTCCCACCTCCCTCTCCGGACTCCGATGAAGATGAAGAGAGGAGGCAGAGACCTCCGCAAGACCGACAGCTCTTCCTCGGTGAGTGCGCGGCCTCCATACTCTTCTGTCATTGAGGATTGTACCTTTAAGTGGTTGTAAACCTTCACATACAGTTCAGTCCATATATATATATATATATATATACACATATACACAGTTGGGTCCATAGATAGATACAGTCCGGTCCATAGAGATAGATAGATATATATATATATATATATATATATATATATATATATAGTTCAGTCCATAGATAGATACAGTCCGGTCCATAGATAGATAGATAGATAGATATATATATATTATACAGTTTGGTCCATAGATGTAGATATATATATATAGATATATAGTTCAGTCCATAGATATATAATATATATACAGTTGGGTCCATAGACAGATACAGTCCAGTCCATAGATAGATAGATAGAGATATATATATATATATATATATATATATATATATATATATATATAGTTCAGTCCATAGATAGAGCTATATATATGGTTTGGTCCATAGATATATATATAGTTCAGTCCATAGATATATACACAGTTGGGTCCATAGATAGATATATATATATATATACAGTCCGGTCCATAGATATTTGGACACAAGTACGATTTCAGTCTTTTGGCTCTGTATGCCACCAGAATAAATTAAAAGAAAACAATCCAAATGGATATGGAGTGCAGACTTTCAGCTTTAATTCAAGGGGTTAAACATAAATACCAAGTACAAATTTTAGGAACTGCAACCATTTTTATACACGGTCCCTCCATTTTCAGGGGCTCAAAAGTCATTGGACAATTGAATATAATCATAAATGTTCATTTGTAATATTTTGTTGAGAATCCTTTGCAGGCAATGACTGCCTGAAGTCTGGAACCCCACGGACATGACCAAAGACTGGGTTTCCTCCTTTCTGATGCTTTGCCAGGCTCTACCTGCAACTGTCTTCAGTTGTTCTTTGAGGGACTTTCTGCCTTTAGTTTTGCCTTCAGCAAGTGAAATGCATGCTCAATGGGGTTGAGATCAGGGTATTGACTCGGCCATTGCAGAATATTCCACTTTTTTTCCTTCTAAAGCTCCTGGGTTGCTTTTGCAGTGTGTTTTGGATCATTGTCCATCTGTACTGTGAAGCGCCGTCCAATCACCTTTGCTGCATTTGGCTGAATCTGGGCTGACAATTCATCCGGCTGCTTCTGTCTTCTGTCACATCTTCAATAACCACCAATGATGCAGTGCCACTGGAAGCCATGCATGCCCATGCCATAACCCTGCCTCCGCCCATGCCATAACCCTGCCTCCGCCCATGCCATCACACCGCCTCCCCCCATGCCATCACACCGCCTCCGCCCATGTCATCACCCGGCCTCCGCCCATGCCATCACACTGCCTCCGCCCATGTCATCACCCTGCCTCCGCCCGTGCCATCACCCTGCCTCCGCCCGTGCCATCACCCTGCCTCCGCCCGTGCCATCACCCTGCCTCCGCCCGTGCCATCACCCTGCCTCCGCCCGTGCCATCACCCTGCCTCCGCCCGTGCCATCACCCTGCCTCCGCCCGTGCCATCACACTGCCTCCGCCCGTGCCATCACACTGCCTCCGCCCGTGCCATCACACTGCCTCCGCCCGTGCCATCACACTGCCTCCGCCCGTGCCATCACACGGCTTCCGCCCGTGTCATCACACGGCCTCCGCCCGTGCCATCACACGGCCTCCGCCCGTGCCATCACACGGCCTCCGCCCGTGTCATCACACTGCCTCCACCATGTTGTACAGATGACGTTGTCCTTTGGATCATGAGCTGTCCAAGCCTTCTCCACACTTTGTTCTTCCCGTCATTCTGGTAGATTCATCTTAGTGTCATCCGTCCAAAGAATGATTTGCCAGATCCGGTCCGGATTTTTAGATGTTTTTTAGCAATTTCTAATCTGGCTTTTCTATTCTTCAGGCTTAGGAATGGTTTGCACCTCGTGGTGACCCCTCTGTATTTGCACCTCGTGGTGACCCCTCTGTATTTGCACCTCGTGGTGACCCCTCTGTATTTGCACCTTGTGGTGACCCCTCTGTATTTGCACCTCGTGGTGACCCCTCTGTATTTGCACCTTGTGGTGACCCCTCTGTATTTGCACCTTGTGGTGACCCCCCCTGTATTTGCACCTTGTGGTGACCCCCCTGTATTTGCACCTTGTGGTGACCCCTCTGGTTTTGCACCTTGTGGTGACCCCTCTGTATTTGCACCTAGTGGTGACCCCCTGTATTTGCACCTTGTGGTGAACCCTCTGTATTTGCACCTTGTGGTGACCCCCCTGTATTTGCACCTTGTGGTGACCCCCCTGTATTTGCACCTTGCGGTGAACCCTCTGTATTTGCACCTTGTGGTGAACCCTCTGTATTTGCACCTTGTGGTGACCCCTCTGTATTTGCACCTTGTGGTGAACCCTCTGTATTTGCACCTTGTGGTGATCCCTCTGTATTTGCACCTTGTGGCGACCCCTCTGTATTTGCACCTTGTGGCGATCCCTCTGTATTTGCACCTTGTGGTGAACCCTCTGTATTTGCTCTCGTGAAGTCTCCTCTTGATTGTAGACTGACAACAATCCGCCCCCCTCCTGGAGAGTGTCCTTCACTTGTCTGGATGATGTGAATGGGTTTTCCTTTCTCATAGAGAGGATCCTGCGATCACCCACCACTGTTGTCCTCCATGGACGTCCTTTCTATGTTGCTGAGCTCACCAGTGCGTTCTTCTTTCCTCAGAATGGACCAAACTGTGATTTGGCTCCTAACGTTGCTGCGATCTCTCTGATGGATTTTAGTTTTTGAAGCCTTACAATGGCCGGTGTCACTTCCATGGACGGCTCCTTTGAATGCATGATGTGGGGTCACAGCAATAGATTCCAAATGCAAATCTCCCACTTAGAATCAACTCCAGACCTTTTACCTGCCTAATTGATGAAGAAATAATGAAGTAGCCCACACCTGGCCAGGAAACAGCTTTTGATTCAGTTGTCCATTACTTGTGGTGCCTTGAAAAAGGGGGGGTGGCTACTCTTAAGAGCTGTAATTCCTAAACCCCTCCTCCAATCTGGATGTACATACCCTCAAATGACACCCGAGAGTGCGCACTGTCCGCCCAGATCCATCATAGGACTACAGCTGGGATAGGTTCTGGTAAATGCCTGAAAAAAACTAAAATTGTGCTGCCTGCGTCCAAATATATATGGGCCTAACTGTATATACTGGGGGGGGGGGGAATATGGGGGTGTATATATACGGACCTAACTGTATATACGGGGGGGGGGAATATGGGGGTGTATATATATGGACCTAACTGTATATACTGGGGGGGGGAATATGGGGGTGTATATATATGGACCTAACTGTATATACTGGGGGGGGGAATATGGGGGTGTATATATATGGACCTAACTGTATATACTGGGGGGGAATATGGGGGTGTATATATATGGACCTAACTGTATATACTGGGGGGGGGGGGGAATATGGGGGTGTATATATACGGACCGAACTGTATTTCCAGTGCAGTGACTATCCTCATGTGATACACAGAGAGAAAACAAATCCTCCTACACAAGTTGTACCTGTTTATCAGCAACCCTCTCTCCTCTACAGCCATTCAAATCCCACAACTTTTCTGAGCTGCAGGGGGCAGGGATCTGATGTCACACACTGCACAGTATGGGGCAGGGATCTGATGTCACCCACTGCACAGTATAGAGCAGGGAGCTGAGTGTAATCTGAGACCTGAGTGGAGGTAATGGACACACCCCCTCTACACTGTCTCATAGGGAAGCATGCACGGCTGAGGCTGTCAACCACCTGCTGTGTGCTGGAGGGGCAGCCAGAAATCACTCTAGGTGCTTTGGATTGAGGCAAGTACACAATACAGAAGGATGTGCTTTGTTCATTTTTCAAGGTTTACAGCCACTTTAATGTTTAATGTCTCCTGCAGGTTCAAGAGGAGAAGTTCGGAGTCTCTACCCCCACCTCCCGGGCCGGAGCTGCCTGCCAACATTCTGGTAGAAAAGTTAAGGGAAACTCAGCGAGAATTGTGCTCCCCGCTCTCTATAAAGACAGGAGCCCCACGGCCCCCCATTCCCAGCCGTCTCCTACCCCCAGCAACGAGAGCACAGACACCGCCTCAGAGATAGGGAGCGCCTTCAACTCCCCGCTGCGGTCTCCTCTGAGGTCCGCCAACACCACCAGACCCTCCAGCCCCGTCACCTCGCACCTCTCCAAGGTGCTGTTCGGGGAGGAGGAGCCTCTCTCGCGGTTGGATAGCGTACGGTATAACCGAGCGGTGCGGGAACTCGGGCCCCTGGTTGCACTGGAATCCTGCACCTCACCCGGGACGGGCAGCTCTACACACTGAGCCGGAATGGTAAGGGGGAGGGGAAAGACTCTGTATACAGTGTGTGAGGAGCAATGTGCGGGAGATTGTTCATCCTTTCTCTTTATGTTACTAGATTCTGGAAAAGTTTCCCCAAAAATCAAAATGGAGGATGGCAGCGAGAATCCCGACACCCCGAAGGGAGAGAGCTTCTCCACCTAAGGTAAGGATCAGCATTCTCCACAAATTATCAGAGAGGAGGGCAAACGTCTGACATTACCCAGCAGGGTCACATCGTTTATACAAAGATCTCCTCTCCTCTTCTCAACACTCCTTACCTGTCCATCTGTCACCGCTCTGCTCATCTCCACACTCATCTCCTCTGCCCTCGTCCCCTCCACGCTCATCCCCTCTCCCCTCATTCCCGCCAAACTCATCTCCTCTCCCCTTATCACTTATCTCCTCATCCTCTCCAAACTCATCTCCTCTCCCCTCATCCTCTCTAAACTCATCTCCTCTCCCCTCATCCGTTCCACACTCATCTCATCTCCTCTTCCCTCATCCCTCCACGCTCATCTCCTCTCCCCTCATCCCCTCCACGCTCCTCCTCTCCCCCTCATCCCCCTCTCCTCTCCCATCATCCCTCCACGTTCATCTCTTCTCCCTCCACTCAGTCTCTTCTCCCTCACCTCCACATTCTCTCCTCTCCCTCATCCCTCCACATTCGTCTCCTCTCCCCTCATCCCTCATCCCTATCCCTCCACATTCATCTCCTCTCCCCTCATCCCCTCACCCTTCATCTCCTCTCCTGTCATGCCTCTCCACTCCCCTCCTTTCAAATCATCAACTTTCTTCTCATCCCCTCTCTGCACATTCACTTTTAAGTCATCTGTTCACCTCTCATCCTCTCTGCGTTCATCTGCATTCCCCTCATCTCCTCTCCTCTCATCTCCTTTCCTCCCCTCCTCTCCCCTCCCCTCCCTCCCTCCCCTCCCCTCCCCTCCCTCCCTCCCCCCCTCCCCTCCCCTCCCCTCCCCTCCCCTCCTCTCCTCTCCTCTCCTCTCCCCTCCCCTCCCCTCCCCTCCTCTCCCCTCCCCTCCTCTCCTCTCCCCTCCTCTCCTCTCATCTCCTTTCCCCTCCTCTCATCTCCTTTCCCCTCCCCTCCTCTCCTTTCCCCTCCTCTCCTTTCCCCTCCTCTCCTCTCCTTTCCCCTCCTCTCCTCTCCTTTCCCCTCCTCTCCTCTCCTCTCCCCTCCTCTCCCTTCCTCTCCTCTCCCCTCATCTCACCCCATCCCCTTTCGAAGCATCAGGTGTCCACTCATCCCCCCAACACAGATATCCTCTTTGTTCATCCCCTTTCAAATCATCTCCTCGCCTCTTATCCCCGTATGCTCCTCTCCTCTCCCCTCATGTACATTGGGTCAGGGATGTGCTCATTGTTTTGGGTCTTTTAGATAACTCTTCTCTCTTTTTTCTTTGCAGGAGCTCCTGGCTTTGTTGAAATGCGTAGAAGCCGAAATAGCCACATCGGAGGCCTCGCTGAGGGAGGAGCTGGAGAAACGCAAAAAATTCAAGGTAGGGATTCAGTGTGATCCGCACACAACTTGTAGTGCCGCTCCGAACCGGAAAAACAAAAATTTCACAGTGCAGGGAGCAGGCACCTCTCCACCATTCATCGGGGTGAACACAAAATGCCGAAAATGAGAAGAGGTGCAGCTCACCAACCCGGCGCTTCAGCAGTAGATGGATGTGGTCTCAGCCAACTCCACTCTAGCCACGCCCGCTGACGTGTTTCACCCCGCCCACCCGGGGTTGGTCACAGCACCTCTGGGCATGGCTGGTGTGGTTTTTTGCCAAGGCCACCTCCATCTACCGCTGAAGCACCGGGCCGGCGAGCTGCGCCCCTTCTTGTTTCTGGGACAGGGAGCTCTGTGTCCTCTGTGTGGCGTCTCTGGACTGGGATGTGATCTGACCTTCTCGTTTCTCTTCAGATCGATGATCAGAGAAGGACCCACAACTACGATGAGTTCATCTGCGCCTTCATCTCCATGCTGGCCCAGGAAGGTGAGTTCAGGCCTCGCTGTCTAAGGTTCACTAAACCTGGAGAGTCCAGAATGTGGTGCAGCTCTGCATAGGAACCAATCAGCTTCCAGGTTTGATTGTCAAAGCTTCATTGATCCAGCTGAACCCCCCCATTCACATCGGTGCGATGCCCTGCGACTTGCAAATCACATGCCAAGTCGCTCCCTATTGTCCACAATTGGAGCGATCCTATCGGCGCGGTTCCGACTTTTAGGGTCGTGCCAATTTCAAAAGTTGTACATGCGCTACTTTTGGTGCGATTTGCATAGACATCTGTGTTGGATGTCTTGCAACTCGCACCTGAAATCGGCAGGTCCCCCGACTTTGAAATAGTGCGACTTACATTGAAATTGCACGATTTCAAAGTCAGGCTTGATGTGAACGGGGGGGGGGGGGGGGGGGGGGTGAGAAGCTGATTGGCTCCCATGCACCGCTGCTCAAGATTTTGCACTCTCCAGTTTTAGTAAATCAACCCCTTTGTTTCTTTAACCCCTCGCCCTCCAGAATATTTCCCCCCTTCCTGAGCAGGCCATTTTTTGCGTTTATGGCGCTGCGTTATTTTAACTGACAATTGCGCGGTCATGCAATGCTGCACCCAAATGAAGTGTACGTCCTTTTTTTTCCCACGAATTGAGCTTTCTTTCGGTGGTATTCGATCGGCTGTGCGTTTTTTATTTTTTGCGCTATAAAAAAAAAAAAGACTGACAAATTGAGAAAAAAATATTTTTGACTTTTTGCTATGAAACATGTCCAGTAAAAAAATGTTAAAAATCAAATTTCTTCAAAAATTTCGGCCAAAATGTATTCTGCTCCGTGTCTTCGCTAAAAATCCCGATACGTGGAAATTAATTGGTTTACGTGAAAGTTATTGCGTCTACAAATGGCGGTATAGATATACTGGGATTTTTTTAGTAATGGAGGCGATCAGCGACTTACAGCGGGACTGCTGCGGGTGTGAACGTGAGGCGCACATGCGATTGCACCTCTTTTGTCTCCCCTTCTGCCTCTCACCTTGCACGCACCCATTTCAGGGTTCACAGATGGGATGGGGATCCCCCCTTTTGCATATAAAGGAGTTCACCTGAAAAATCGACCTCATTAACCCTCTCCATTCTGTCCCTTCAGGCATGCTGGCGAGTCTGGTGGAGCAGAACATTTCGGTCAGGAGGCGGCAGGGGGTCAGCATCGGCCGGCTGCACAAACAGAGGAAGCCTGACCGCCGCAAACGCTCACGCCCATACAAAGCCAAACGCCAGTAGCCCCCCCAAACCCCTTTTTAGAGGTACCACCCAGACAGACTGTCCTGACACTCCTGTATATGATGTATATAAACCGTTTTTATAATTCCCCATGTATACTCACCCCCCCAATAGGTAATGTATGACACATGGCCAATGCTCTTTTCATACCCGCATCATGTGATCTGCCTACACCAGGGGTGTTCAACCTGTGGCCCTCTGATGTGGCCCTCGATCTCAAACCAGGGAAGCAAACTTCTATTACATCCTGCGGGTTTGGTGCCCTTTCTTAAAATGCGTTTTCGTGCACCAAATCCTCAAGATGTCATAGAAGTCTCTGGCAAAGCGCAGCTCGGAAATCCACAGGCGCACTGCATTGTAAAAACCGCAGCTCATCCGCATGGAGGATACCTTATAGGGGGCTCAGGACAGTAAGGGCTCGTTTACATTTGCGGTTTGGGGGGGGGGGGGGGGTGTAGCTGAGACATGTTTTTTCCACACACCCCAACCACTGTTGTAGCACCAGGGTTCACAATGGTGACTCCACCCCTTCTCCAGGGGGCCCATGCGGCCTCCCTGTCACATTCTATTTTACACTTGGAGAGGATCAGTTCCTGTATATGCAGCCCCCACTGTCCATTTTCCTCCTCCAACCCCTAAAAGCCGGCTTCTCCTCTTCCTCCTGCCGGAGGAAAATGTTCATCATGCTATTCAAAATAAAAAAAAATTAGAAATTCAGATCCATGTCATTGCGGCCTGCAACTGGTTACCAAATCACTCTTCAAAAGGTTGAGCACCCCTGGCCTACACCTTACCCCTCCCTGTAGTCACCCAATATTCCTTTGTCGGGGATTTTCCAGGCTGGGATCCCTCCGGTTGTCAGAAGACGGTTCCTTCTTGTCACTAGCACCATATTACAATCACTGTTGTCACGCAGCGGGCAGGACCCACCTTACAGACTGTACAATGACCCCACTGGCTGGATCCATAATGTCCTCATTATCATGTCACAATTCTTCTGCAGTGCTTCTTGTGGAATAATAAATGTTATGGAATTTATCAGAAAGTGATGATGTTTTCTTGGATAATCCACGGCGTGTTTGAAATAGATCGCGTGATACACAGAGATTCGCCGGGTCGCATAGGCTTCCATGTTAGAAATCAGAAAATCGCGGCTTGTGATGTGTCAGGTGATGCTGAATATTTCTGATGCTGCAGCTCTTCAGGGTTTGTATGACCTGAGAGAAGTGTGACATCATTCAGGATGTGAGTGGTTGTAGTCCATTTAGATCAGTGGTCTCCAAGGTGCGGCCCAGGGGCCGAATGCGGCCCTTTGCTTGCCTTTATCTGGCCCTTGGGGGCACTATTTTTATTCTCCAATAATGGGGCACAGTTCCTGCCAATGACACTAATGATGGGGTACAATTCCTACCAATGATAGCAATGATGGGGCACACTTCCTCCCAATGATGGGGCACACTTTCTACCAGTGATGGGGCACACTTCCTCCCAGTGATGGGGCACACTTCCTCCCAATGATGGGGCACACTTCCTCCCAATGATACCAGTGATGGGGCACACTTCCTCCCAATGATACCAGTGATGGGGCACACTTCCTCCCAGTGATACCAATGATGGGGCACACTTCCTCCCAATGATACCAGTGATGGGGCACACTTCCTACCAATGATACCAATGATGGGGCACAGTTCCTCCCCATGACACCAACAATGGGACCCAATGACTCTTATGATGGGGCTCAATTCCTCCCAATCACACCAATGATGGAACACTCTTCCTACCGATGATGGGGCACACTTCCTCCCAGTGATGGGGCACACTTCCTCCCAGTGATGGGCACACTTCCTCCCAGTGATACCAATGATGGGGCACACTTCCTCCCAATGATACCAGTGATGGGGCACAGTTCCTCCCCATGACACCAACAATGGGACCCAATGACTCTTATGATGGGGCACAATTCCTCCCAATGACATGAACGATGGGGCTCAATTCCTCCCAATCACACCAATGATGGAACACTCTTCCTACCAATGATGGGGCACTATTCCTCCCAATGACATCAATAATGGGGCACAATTTCTCCCAGTCACCAGTGATGGGACCCTATTCCTACCAATAATGGGGCACTATTCCTAACTGACACCAACAGTGGGGCCCAATGACACCCAACGATGGGGCACAATTCCTACCAAGGATGGGGCACTGTTTGCTCCAACTAATACTTGAATATTTTCTACTCCCGGTGGCCACATTGCGGCCCCTCTAAAATCTGAAGGACAGTAAAGTGTCCCTATGTTTAAATTGTTTGGAGACCCCTTCTTTACATGGTATGCTGTACATAGAACTAAACAGCAGGAAATCAAATGACACTCTCTTTACAGCTTTGAAGTAAAGAGCTGACTGCAGAAATCTAGAGTTCCACTGACAGGCTGCACCTGGTAAATATGTAATAATCAGATATAAGGTCTGTTGCACACGGCAGTGAATACAAATGATGAGTTTTTTACTGATATGAAATGCATTGTTGTCTATGGGCAGGGCTGATGTTAGAAGCCATGGGGCCCCATACAGCCAACCTGACAGGGCCCCCCAAAGAAAAAAATTTACTGTGTTTCAGTTATGAATGAACAAAGTGAGGGATCGCTACCAGTCACTCATTGTGTTCATTCAGGAAAGAAAGGGGCTGGCAAATGTGACATTTACTGGACCATTTTCCCACTCCCCATCCTGAAGGATCCTATTGTGCGCTTGCAACTGTCGGTGGGAAGGAGAGGAGGGAAGCCGGCAGCACTGCACAGAGAAGGGTGATGGGTGTGGTGGTGGGGGGGGGGAATTACTGGAAACAATCCCTTTCTCTGCACCAGCTGAAAGCCATTCAGGGGATCGGTTCCAGTAATTGTTTTTATATATTACCTTTTGTACCACCAGCCCCTCCCTCTTAGATTGTAAGCTCCCAGGATCAGGCCCTCCTATCCCTCTTGTATTGAACTGTATCATTGCTGTATTGTCTCCCGTTATATTGTAGAGCGCTGAGCAAACTGTTGGCGCTCTGGAGAAGGGCAGAATCAGCCAACCTGCTACACTGGAGGAGGACAGAGTCAGCCAATCATGGCACTGGAGAAAGGCAAGTCCTGCCAATTACTGCAGTAGAGGAGGGCAGAGTCAGCCAACTGCTGCACTGGAGGATGGAGTCTGCCAATCATTGCACTGGAGAAGGGTGAAGTCAGCCAATTGCTGCACTGGAGGGGGACAGAGTCTGCCAGTCATTGCACTGGAGAAGGGTGGAGTCTGCCAACTTCTGCACTGGAGGGTGGAGTCTGCCAGTCATTGCACTGGAGAAGGGTGGAGTCTGCCAACTTCTGCACTGGAGGGTGGAGTCTGCCAGTCATTGCACTGGAGAAGGTTGAAATCGGCCAACTGCTGCACTGGAGGAGGACGGAGTCTGCCAATTACTGCACTAGAGGGCAGAGTCAGCCAACTGCTGCACTGGAGGATGGAGTCTGCCAATCATTGCACTGGAGAAGGGTGAAGTTAGCCAATTGCTGCATGGAGGAGGACAAAATCTGCCAATGACTGCACTAGAGGAGGGCAGAGTCAGCCAACCGCTGTACTGGAGGAGGACAAAGTCAACCAATCAGTGCACTGGAGAAGGGCAAAGTCAGCCTATTGCTACACTGGAACAAGGCAGAATCCGCCAATCCCTTCACTGGAGGATGGCAGAGTCAGCCAAGCCCTGAACTTGAGGAGGGCAGAGTCTCGTTTGGCCTATAGGGAAACCTCTTAGAGGGTGGCATGTTCACAATGTGCCGATATTTTCATGGCCGACCAGTGCAGTGAGTGCTGCCTCTCTGTCACCAGGGATTTGTGTGAAGGTGCAAAGTGCCCCCCACTGCAGTGATATCGGAAGTTCCTGAATTGTTGAGCTCAAAGATGTCTGCCTGAACTGTAAGTAGGTGACAGGTACTCACAGAGGCCTATTTATAAAGACCATCAGCATTGCTGTTTGTATTGCAACAACTTCTGCCCTCGTTCATAGCTTGATGGACCAATGAGAGAGCAATGAAACTTCAAAATCTAAAATGACTCCATCTTGTCTTTTGCCCTTTTGGAATATTAAGGTTGGACACAATTGTTTTCACTGTGATTGAAATCTAGAAAACACAGCGGAGAAAATACCCACCAGAGCTTTACGAATGGCTGAGATCATTGAAACTGATATTTTTTTTAATATTCATTTTGACTTTTTCTAAAAAGGTCCCTAAAGTTTACGGAAAGCTATTTGGCACAGCATCCAATCAGTAGTCCAGAGCGCAGATCAGAGCCACGCCCCGTTTTATCCAGTGGGTTTGCGGTTGGCTGCTGTGGAGCTCCACTGCGATGACGTAATTGGTGGAATGTCCCGTGGTGGAGAGCGTTCCTGGGGGGGGGGGGGGAGAGAAAAGAATTCTTGTCAATCATTTATGGTATTCAGAGGCTGGTATGTGTATCTATAGGGGTACTAGTGCCAGGTTAAAGGGGTTCCTCCAACTCAGAGTTAACCATCCTCTGATCTATCCGCTGTGCAACTCTCATGCACCCCCTGCCTATATGCGCCTACCTGTTGCAGGGGGCGCATATGAGAGGTGCACAGCGGATAGATCAGAGCTCCCCTTGGTGACCTTCCCAGTACACTGAAGAGGCTGCACCTGTGTCCTTAAAGGGGACCTCCGGTTGAACTACAACTCTGATGATATCCATCTACCCTGGGCTGCTTCTAACACCACCCTAAGAGGGATTCTTGGCAGACCTCCATTTATTTATACACTACGCAATACCTTTGCGCATCCGGTGAGTGC
>NW_028319608.1:682500-750575 GCF_062004578.1 Staurois parvus | reverse complement strand
TTACATAATTCCTTTTTGTCCATTATTCAGAACATGATGGGGCCAATTCACTAAGCTGCTGGAGGTATTTTATCTTTGTTGCTTTATCTCATCATGAAATCATCCCATTCATGTACATAAATAATGTGACCCCCCCCCCCCCCTTCCCTAGGTCAGGCATCACTAAATAGTGCACCATGGTCCGGATCCAGACTGAGCCGCTGTCACATCCGGACCCGCAGTCGCGCCATTTAGGAGCCTTCCTTCCCCTTGGCCTCCACATCTGTCCTTCTAAAGGCAGAGCAGAGAGCGGAAAGCAGGGGGTAACAATGAACAGAGAGCGGGAGGCACAGCAGAACTAAATGGATGGGAGTGGGAGCTGCAGGAGTTGGAGTTAACTTACCAGATTAACTACCAGGTGATTGGTTGCTAGGACATTTGGCTGTCCTAGCAACCAATAACCAGCTTGTTAATAGGAAAAGTTAACCTCGGCAGCCCTCCCATCCAGTGCTGCTGTACCTCCTGGCCGCTCTCTGCAAGGTAGGCAAAAGGACATGGTTGTGAAGTGGAGTGGGCAGGGGGGGGGGGGGATGTGAAAAGGGGGGCAGTGCTGTGATGGAGGGGAGATGTATTGGGGGTCAGTGCTGTGTGGGGAGATGTAAAGGGGGGCAGTGCTGTGATGGAGGGGAGATGTATTGGGGGTCAGTGCTGAGTGGGGAGATGTGAAGGGGGGCAGTGCTGTGAGGGGGGGGATGTAAAGGAGGCAGTGCTGTGATGGGAAAGTATTGGGAGGCAGTGCTGTGGGGGAAGATGTAAAGGGGAGCAGTGCTGTGGGAGGTGAAGTAAAGGGGGTCGGTGCTGTGGGGGGAGATATAAAGGGGAGCAGTGCTGTGGGAGGTGAAGTAAAGGGGGAACAGGGCTGTGGGGGGATATGTAAAGGGGAGCAGTGCTGTGATGGGGGGGGGAGATGTATTGGGGGTCGGTGCTGTGGGGGGAGATATAAAGGGGAGCAGTGCTGTGATGGGGGGGAGATATATTGGGGGTCGGTGCTGTGGGGGGAGATATAAAGGGGAGCAGTGCTGTGATGGGGGGGAGATGTATTGGGGGTCGGTGCTGTGGGGGGAGATATAAAGGGGAGCAGTGCTGTGGGAGGTAAAGTAAAGGGGGGACAGGGCTGTGGGGGATATGTAAAGGGGGGCAGTGCTGTGGTGTGGGGAGGGGTCATGTAAAGAGGGGGGCAATGCTGTGGGGAATGGGTGATCTTAAGGGGGCAGTGCTGTGTGTGGGGGGGTGATATAAAGGGAGGGGGGGTCAGTGCTGTGGGGGGGGGGATCATGTGAAGAAGGGGGTAATGCTGTGGGTTAGGATGATGTGAAGGGGGCAGTGGATACTAATGTGAAGGGTAAACTGATGTGAAGTGGGTGGGTGTGATGTGTGGCGGACTGAGGACACTGATGTGGGAACCGGATTGTGATATTAGGAGTGGGCTGTGATGGGAAGGATCTGTGACATCGTACAAAGAAGCAATTTGGACCTCTGCTGGAAGAAACGTTTGCTGATTGGACCTCCATGAATTTTAATTCAATACCCCTGCCCTAGGTCATTACAGAACTCTGTAAGGAATTTAGAGAAGACCGCAGATACACAGGTACAACTTCTGTAGGAGGATTTGTTTCATCTCTGTGTATCACCTGAGGCCAGTCACTTCACTGGGTATATGTGAGGGTTTACAACCACTTTAAGCTACAACCAGTTGGTTGCTTTGGTCCAATCAGAGTTCACTGATACATCCCGCCACCTTGTAGATTACAGTACCATGTGGGTCGCCGTCCACCAGAGTGAAAATCGGAATCTGAAAAGTGTCCCACAGCTTGCGGACGAAAAGCCTGGTGTTCAGATCCGGAACTCCTTTACCCTGCCAACAAGACACACACAGGAGGTTACAAAACCCGAGTCCTGAGGTCAGCCCAGCAGACAACACAGTCTCATCTCACCGTGATGAGGATGCAGGGGCCGCACCTCCCACAAAAATCGTCATCGAGGAGCCTCTGGAAAGTGGCGTCTTTTTCAATAACAAGGACAAAGCGGGCATGGGTTCTCATGTCTCCAGGGTGAAGGAGGAATAACAACTGCACAACATATATTCAAATCTTAATTTTCTCTACTTCATGTCCTCTTATTGGCCAGTGAGGCTGACATGTTTCAGGCATTATAGGGGGCCCGCTCCATCAGGGCTTCAAATGTTAAATGGAAATACCCAGAATGTAGAGGACTCCTAAAGTGGCTGTAAAGCCTTCAGGTTTTTTGTATTCTATGCAGTTAGGGTATAAACCTTCAGTGCCTGGGATCCCCCCCAGACCCCCTTATACTTACCTGAGCCCTACTGTGATCCAGCACTGTGCACGAGAGTAGTGGCTCTCCCAGCTCTGTCTCTCTCATCACTGGGCAGATCGATAGCCATTGGCTCCTGTTGCTGTCAATCAAACTCTTTGATGAGGCAGTGGGGGCCGGGCCTTGTCCCACTGTCTTTGTCTATGGAAGCAGGAAACTGCGCTCAGGAGCGAGCCCGCACAAGTGCCCCCATAAGAAGCGGCTTCCTATGGGGCAGTGGCTGAAGAGGAGGCCCCAGGAGTGTCGGCGGGGGACCCAAGAAGAGGAGACTGCTCTGTGCAAAACCATTACAGAGCAGGTAAGTATGACATGTTTATCTACTTCTCGACTTCAGCCCGTCAGATTTTGTTCGTGGGATCACAGCCGGCGGCCATAGCCGCGAGCACTGATCATCAGAATACAGAATACACTGATCATCAGAATACAATAGCTCAGCAGGAGGGATTCCCCCATCAACCCTGACTGGGTTGATGGGGGAATTGAGCAATTTTCTTGCCTTCAACCCGTGGTTGAAGGCAAGAAAATTGCACAATCTATGGCCACCAATTCTCTCCAAAGCAAAAAAAAGCCTATAAAATGTAAAATGTAGTGCACCCGCTTGACATTTTCCTGTAGTTGTGAAGCTATTCCATGTGTAGGATGATGGTGGATCAGAGGCCACAACCTCCAGTTGAGTCACAGCCCAGGAAAGCCGATGCGGCTAGTATCTTTACAGACTTTGATTTGGAGTTTCCTCGCCTTCTGGGAGTTTTAATTTCACGCCTGGTTTACCCGCAGCTCTTAAAGGATACCCAGGACTCCGTCTACATTTGATGGAATGAGAACTCCCTAAAAAACACACAAAAAAAAACAAGGAAATTGGTTTGGGTTAAAAAAACACCCCGCTCATAAATATTCCTCTCAGGCTAAAAAAAACATTCTCTTTGTTTTGTTACAAGCAGTATTGTCATGATTCTTTTCCCGTGTTTAAAAAAAAAACTATTCTTTGAAGAACTGATCCAATGGCAGTGTAATACAGTACCGATGGCGGATGTATGAACTGATGGCAGGAAGGCAAGCTCCTACACATTATCCGCATGTCTGCAGTGGCAGGGCTCTGGTTTCATACATTGTGTTTGACATTTGGGTGTTAATGTAAATTCAGTCAGCATTTAAAATGTAAGTGTCATTTCAAAAGCCATTTTCAATACTTCAGAATATTTGGTGATCCTGCCATGAAAATGCTTATTCTGGCACTTCCTGTTATAGGATGACAATGCCTGGTCTCCCTGTTGTGCTCCTGCATTTTCCCACCACATGGTGACTACAATGGCCATTCCAACACATATTCCGCAGGCAAGGTTCACTGTTGTCACTATCAAGGAACCTGCCCTAGGAAAGGCCATGCTGCCATTGCTGGAGCGCATGTAGACAGGAAGTGGCTGAAACAAGCGATCAGAAGCATTGAGACAAATGTACAAATTTAGTAAAAAGAGGCAGTTGTTTATGATACATGGCATTTAGGCAAACAAAACATTATTCAGTTGGGCTCCTTCAATACAAGGCGGACTCCGCCTGCGATCTGTCTGCTCAGCAGGGGGTCTGTCTGCTGATCGCCACTAAGCAGGCAGATGACTAATGCAGGCCATAGATGGGTCGTTTATCGGCCGATTTTTCGTGCGGAGGAAATATTCACACCGTTAGTGGGGTCGGCCGTTTTTCGTGGATCGTCTCATTTACTTTTATCGATCATGCTGGAAAATCCACAAAAAACCGACATTTTTCGTGGACGATGGTGGCAGCATCGGCAACGGCACAGACCGATTTTTTGTTTATCGGACGACAAACGGCCCGTCTTATGCGGAGCGGACACAGACACAGCTCGGTCTCGGCCTCCCAAATGCCATTCGATTTGACCCACTGGACGGAAGGGGAACGGATCCACATCCATCTGTTTTTGGCGGATCGGATCGTATGTAGGCAGGTACAGGGGCGGACTGACAACTCATGGGGTCCCCGGGCAATAGGGGATCATGGGGCCCCTGTTCCCTTGCCCAAACTCAAAAAATCCTATGAAAAAGGTACCAGGGGCATCTCATGGGGCCCCCTACTGACCCTGGGCGCTTGGGCAATGCCCAAGTTTCCAAATGGGCAGGTATAAATGGGCATGTGTCCGTTTACACCCGCCGCTCCACAAAGAAGAATGGAGCTTTCAATCGGGTACGCCTGAAAAACCAGACAGGCGGACCCGATGGGAACGTTCGTGAAAGGGGCCTTGGGGTTTACATTTTTTGTTAGTGTACTGTCTCAGCAGGGCTGGGGGATGGTCGTGGAATGCCTTTGGTGGTACTTTGGTAACGTTTATTGAGCTGAAATGCCTACCAGCCTTCCCTCGGTGCCAACTGCATCAACAGCCAAGACTGTGGACAAATCCCGAAATGCTATGACAGGACATATAGACACCTTACAACTTTCCAAGAGGCCAGTACATAGTTTGCAGACCCTATACCACTCCATAGATGATTCTAGAAATCTACAAAACGTTATGTATGGACAGGTGGTATCAGCTGTGTAACCTGTACCATACATACTGAGGAATGAGTGTTGCAGATCACCCTTGTCCCGTCTTCCTCGGTGAACACCAGATCTCCAGCCACGCAGCCTTTGGAGGTAGAGAGCTGAAAGGAGAAGCACAGTTAGGGGTAGACGTACAAAGTGGACAATCTGATTTCCAGCAAACATTCTCTGTGGGTGAACCATCCAGGCCCATGTATTTCAAATCAAAGCGATTGCTTCTCTATCAAAGAATGTTTGGTGAAAGTCACATTTACTGCTTTATGAATAATTCAATCAGTGTTTGCAGATAATGTGGCTTATTCTTAGATTGCCAGCTCCCAGGATCAGGGTCCTCCTATCCCTCTTGTATTGAACTGTATAGTCTCCCGTTATATTGTAAAGTGCTGAGCAAACTGTGGGCGCCATAAATCCTGTATTATAATAATAATATTCCTCCTACCAGTCCATCCCCCACAGTTATTACCTTTTGTACCACCAGCCCCTCCCTCTTAGATTGTCAGCTCCCAGGATCAGGGCCCTCCTATCCCTCTTGTATTGAACTGTATTGTTCCTGTATTGTCTCCCGTTATATTGTAAAGCGCTGAGCAAACTGTTGGCGCCATAAATCCTGTATAATAATAATATATAAATCCTGTATAATAATAATAATATATAAATCCTGTATAATAATAATATTCCTCCTACCAGTCCATCCCCCACAGTTGTCACCTTTTGTACCACTAGCCCCTCCCTCTTAGACTGTAAGCTCCCAAGATCAGAGCCCTCTAGTATTGAACTATGGTGTCACTATGGTGACACTGCATTGCTAGGGTGACAGTACGTTAAAAAAAAAAACAAAACACAAATAATAATATAAAAAAAAAAATAAAAATGTAAAAAAAAATTTTTTTTTTTAATTAGAAATTTTGGTTATAAACTAATTTGGGTTTTTTTTTACTAAAAAGATAACTGAATACATTTTGGCCAAGATTTATAAAGAAAGATTATTTATTTGCAAAATTTTATAAGAAAAACACTTTTTTCTAACTTTTTGGACTTTTTCATTTATATAGCAAAAAAAAAATAAAGATCCCAGTGGTGGATAAATACCACCAAAATAATGTTTTATCTGTCTCAATAAATGCTAAAAAATTCATATGGGTACAGTGTCGCATGACCGCGCAATTGTCATTCAAAGTGTGATAGCGCTGAAAGCTGAAAATTGGCCTGGGCAAGAAGGGGGTGAAAGTGTCCGGACTGGAAGGGGGGAAAGTGTCCGGACAGGAAGGGGGGAAAGTATCCGGACTGGAAGGGGGGAAAGTGTCCGGACTGGAAGGGGGGGGGGGGAAGTGTCCGGACTGGAAGGGGGGGAAAGTGTCCGGACTGGAAGGGGGTGAAAGTGTCCGGACTGGAAGGGGGGGAAAGTGTCCGGACTGGAAGGGGGGGAAAGTGTCCGGACTGGAAGGGGGGAAAGTGTCCGGACTGGAAGGGGGGGAAAGTGTCCGGACTGGAAGGGGGGAAAGTGTCCGGACTGGAAAGGGGGAAAGTGCCCGGACTGGAAGGGGGGAAAGTGTCCGGACTGGAAGGGGGGAAAGTGTCCAGACTGGAAGGGGGGGAAAGTGTCCGGACTGGAAGGGGGGAAAGTGTCCGGACTGGAAGGGGGGAAAGTGTCCAGACTAGAAGGGGGGGAAAGTGTCCAGACTAGAAGGGGGGGAAAGTGTCCAGACTGAAAGGGGGGGAAAGTGTCCGGACTGGAAGGGGGGAAAGTGTCCGGACTGGAAGGGGGGAAAATGTCTGGGGGGGAAAGTGTCTGGACTGGAAGCGCTTAAAGCCAACGTTGGACAGCTGCAGCATGGAGGTGAATATGTGTGTTTGTTTATTTTCAATCGCCATACTTCTCCTTTACAGGGCCATTTGAACAAAAAGTTATTCAGCAGCAGTATTTTTATCTATTTTTGGATGCTCCAACAGCAAGATTCCCCTACCATAATTCCAGACTCGGTTTCCTGGGAGTTTTGGGTCCCCCCCCCACCTTTGTGTGTTCCAGCTCCTCCTGTTACCTTCTCCTTAATAAAAACAAATATAAAATGTAGACTTTTGGTGGACCGACCCTTTAAGAGAAATGCTAAAGTTAAGTGACTGCCAGGGGAGGACTGACAACTCATGGGGCCCCTGGGCAATAGGGGATCATGGGGCCCCTGTGTCCTTGCCCAAACTCAAAAAAGCCTATGAAAAAGATACCAGGGGCATCTCATGGGGCCCCCTACTGACCCCGGGCCCTCGGGCAGTGCCCGAGTTTCCAAATGATCAGTCCGCCCCTGGTGACTGCTATGATTCACTGAACATCAAGCCTGTTCTTTGAACTGATTTATTGAAGAATCTGCTCTGTGGCATAAAAAATCACTAGTGACTGAGAAATGATACCACAACGTACGACATGTAAGCTCCTTCTGGGAATCTTCAGCATGCAGGAAATATCTGTGATAATACTGTCCACTGTCCTCTGGCTTCCATAGAGCTGAACATTGTCATAAAAGATGTCCCTAAGGAATAAATCACATTAAAATGACAGTTTGTTCTGTAAAGGTGGCCGCGCTTTAAGCCCCTGCTGCCCAACCTCCAGCGAAGGGCTGCATATGGCCCACTGGCACTTATTGTGTGGCCCTTGGGGCCCCTGCAGGCAGTAACCTGTGTTTCCCTTACCTAGTTTCTTACTCAGAAAAACATCTTTGCACTTAGTTCTAGGAGGTAAACAGTTTGTTTTTTTACTTTCACACCATCTTACATTTGTCATTGCCATCTATCCCTTTCCTCTTTTTTATTATTTTTTCATTCTAAAATGTTTTACAATGGATCTGACTGGGAAAAAAGTCACGTGTGGAGCTAGAGGGAGCAGAAGTGTGGAAGCATTAATCTGAAAAGTGATGAGACAGCAGAGATCTCCAACAGTCTCATGTAATGTATTCCAGTCTATGACCTTCTCTTCAAACATGTCACCGCTCTCCAACAAGTGCATGTTCACAGCCTGAAACAACCCCTGTAGCATGTTCATAGTCTCCAACCACCAACTGTAGCGGGTTCACAGTCTCTGAAATCCCCACAGTGTGTTCACAGTATTCAACAACCCCTGTACCATGTTCATAGTGTCCAACAACCCCTGTACCATGTTCACAGTATTCAACAACCCCTGTACCATGTTCACGGTGTCCAACAACCCCTGTACCATGTTCATGGTGTCCAACAAGCCCTGTACCATGTTCATAGTGTCCAACAAGCCCTGTACCATGTTCATAGTGTCCAACAAGCCCTGTACCATGTTCATAGTGTCCAACAACCCCTGTACCATGTTCATAGTGTCCCACAACCCCTGTACCATGTTCATGGTGTCCCACAACCCCTGTACCATGTTCATAGTGTCCCACAACCCCTGTACCATGTTCATGGTGTCCCACAACCCCTGTACCATGTTCATGGTGTCCCACAACCCCTGTACCATGTTCATAGTGTCCCACAACCCCTGTACCATGTTCATGGTGTCCCACAACCCCTGTACCATGTTCATGGTGTCCCACAACCCCTGTACCATGTTCATGGTGTCCCACAACCCCTGTACCATGTTCATGGTGTCCCACAACCCCTGTACCATGTTCATAGTGTCCCACAACCCCTGTACCATGTTCATGGTGTCCCACAACCCCTGTACCATGTTCATGGTGTCCCACAACCCCTGTACCATGTTCATGGTGTCCCACAACCCCTGTACCATGTTCATGGTGTCCAACAACCCCTGTACCATGTTCATGGTGTCCCACAACCCCTGTACCATGTTCATGGTGTCCCACAACCCCTGTATCATGTTCATGGTGTCCAACAACCCCTGTACCATGTTCATGGTGTCCAACAACCCCTGTACTATGTTCATGGTGTCCAACAGCCCCTGTACCATGTTCATAGTGTCCAACAACCCCTGTACCATGTTCATGGTGTCCAACAACCCCTGTACCATGTTTACAGTCTCCAACAACCCCTGTACCATGTTCATAGTGTCCAACAACCCCTGTACCATGTTCATGGTGTCCCACAACCCCTGTACCATGTTCATAGTGTCCAACAACCCCTGTACCATGTTCATAGTGTCCAACAACCCCTGTACCATGTTCATAGTGTCCAACAACCCCTGTACCATGTTCATAGTGTCCAACAACCCCTGTACCATGTTCATAATGTCCAACAACCCCTGTACCATGTTCATAGTGTCCAACAACCCCTGTACCATGTTCATAGTGTCCAACAACCCCTGTACCATGTTCATGGTGTCCCACAACCCCTGTACCATGTTCATAGTGTCCAACAACCCCTGTACCATGTTCATAGTGTCCAACAACCCCTGTACCATGTTCATAGTGTTCAACAACCCCTGTACCATGTTCATGGTGTCCCACAACCCCTGTACCATGTTCATAGTGTCCAACAACCCCTGTACCATGTTCATGGTGTCCAACAACCCCTGTACCATGTTCATGGTGTCCAACAACCCCTGTACCATGTTCATAGTGTCCAACAACCCCTGTACCATGTTCATGGTGTCCCACAACCCCTGTACCATGTTCATGGTGTCCCACAACCCCTGTACCATGTTCATGGTGTCCCACAACCCCTGTATCATGTTCATGGTGTTCAACAACCCCTGTACCATGTTCATGGTGTCCAACAACCCCTGTACCATGTTCATGGTGTCCAACAGCCCCTGTACCATGTTCATAGTGTCCAACAACCCCTGTACCATGTTCATGGTGTCCAACAACCCCTGTACCATGTTTACAGTCTCCAACAACCCCTGTACCATGTTCATGGTGTCCCACAACCCCTGTACCATGTTCATGGTGTCCCACAACCCCTGTACCATGTTCATGGTGTCCCACAACCCCTGTATCATGTTCATGGTGTCCAACAACCCCTGTACCATGTTCATGGTGTCCAACAACCCCTGTACCATGTTCATGGTGTCCAACAGCCCCTGTACCATGTTCATAGTGTCCAACAACCCCTGTACCATGTTCATGGTGTCCAACAACCCCTGTACCATGTTTACAGTCTCCAACAACCCCTGTACCATGTTCATAGTGTCCAACAACCCCTGTACCATGTTCATGGTGTCCCACAACCCCTGTACCATGTTCATAGTGTCCAACAACCCCTGTACCATGTTCATAGTGTCCAACAACCCCTGTACCATGTTCATAGTGTCCAACAACCCCTGTACCATGTTCATAGTGTCCAACAACCCCTGTACCATGTTCATAATGTCCAACAACCCCTGTACCATGTTCATAGTGTCCAACAACCCCTGTACCATGTTCATAGTGTCCAACAACCCCTGTACCATGTTCATGGTGTCCCACAACCCCTGTACCATGTTCATAGTGTCCAACAACCCCTGTACCATGTTCATAGTGTCCAACAACCCCTGTACCATGTTCATAGTGTTCAACAACCCCTGTACCATGTTCATGGTGTCCAACAACCCCTGTACCATGTTCATAGTGTCCAACAACCCCTGTACCATGTTCATGGTGTCCAACAACCCCTGTACCATGTTCATGGTGTCCAACAACCCCTGTACCATGTTCATAGTGTCCAACAACCCCTGTACCATGTTCATAGTGTCCAACAACCCCTGTACCATGTTCATGGTGTCCAACAACCCCTGTACCATGTTCATGGTGTCCAACAACCCCTGTACCATGTTCATGGTGTCCAACAACCCCTGTACCATGTTCATGGTGTCCAACAACCCCTGTACCATGTTCATGGTGTCCAACAACCCCTGTACCATGTTCATGGTGTCCAACAACCCCTGTATCATGTTCATAGTGTCCAACAACCCCTGTATCATGTTCATAGTGTCCAACAACCCCTGTACCATGTTCATAGTGTCCAACAACCCCTGTACCATGTTCATAGTCTCCAACAACCCCTGTACCATGTTCATAGTCTCCAACAACCCCTGTACCATGTTTACAGTCTCCAACAATCCACTATAATAGGTTCACAGTCTCCAATAACCCCTGTAGCATGTTCACAGTCTTGGGCCAACTCCTATTGCATGTGTGCAATCTCTGATAGCTCTGTGTGGCTTTACAATCACTGAACATTATGTGGGACCCTTTGGTGATGTATCGGCTGCACTTATGACCCCCCGTAGCTAGAAAGTTCACCAGCACTGCTTCAAATGAACCTGTGTGATAATGGAGGAAGAGTTAGAGTACAACCAGAGTGCAATAATGTACTGCTAATGCATGCATCTAGCATCATCCATTCAGTCTAGTTGAGGTGCTGAGGAAGTAGATTCGGCAGGAAGGCCCAGACTACCCTGTGTCATGTAACAACCCTGGGGATTCTGAGGTGTTCCAAGGCCAACAAGAAGATATAACCCCTCTGGTGCCTTCTGGGTCTGCCCTGGGCCTTTATCCCATTGATCAAGGCTGGGAGGAACTCTGCTGGTGACACAATACAAGTGATACACTGACTGCTAACACAACACTCACCTTTTAGTGGCATATGTGTCGGTCTGTACTAGCTTGTAGATCACAGACAGGATTTTCATGGTAAGGGCTAAGGGTCCAAGAAAACAACATCGTTATTCATGATTTATGACCAATTCCATCTTTATACCATTGTGTTACCAATAATCTAAGCCGTGCACATAACAGGAATACAAATGTCACGTGAATGAGCGCTGCCCTCCTCTAGCACACTGCATGTCCAGGGGTCTCCTTCTAGGTGACAGACTACTACTCAGGGGCATCCCTAGGGTTGGTGTCACCCGGTGCGGTAACACTTGGTGCCACTCCTTCGACAATCCCCGCAGAATGGATCGGATCTGCGGATTGAGCATAATAGATCGGAGTCCGATCCATTATGCTCCCCAATCCGCAGATCCGATCCATCCTGCGGGGATTGTCGGCTTGCAACCTATATGGGGTTAAACTGATCTCTCCACGAGCTCCACGAAAAGTTAAGTTTCAAAGCAAGCCGACGATCCTCGCAAGATGGATCGGATCTGCGGATTGGGGAGCATAATGGATTGGACTCCGATCCGCAGTTCTGATCCATCCTGCAGGGATCGTTGGCTTGCTTTAAAACTTACCTTTTTGTGGAGCTCGTGGAGAGGTCAGTTAACCCCATATAGGTTGCAAGCCGACGATCCCCGTAGGATGGATCAGATCTGCGGACTGGGGAGTATAGTGGATTGGACTCCGATCCATTATGCTCAATCCGCAGATCCGATCCATCATGCGGGGATTGTCGGCTTTCTTTAAAACTTACCTTTTCATGGAGCGGGTCCGGTGTCACCCCGTGCGATAGGTGTCACCTGGTGGGGCGCACACCCCCCACATCTGCCTTGGGATGCTACTGCTACTACTATCTCTATTAAGTACGGTTATCTAAGCTGCTAGGAAAATGCCGGTGTTATTTTAAAAAATCTTAATTCATTTCTTATACCTTATCTTCCCCCGCATCTAACAGCCGTACATGTGTGGAAGATTTTTAAATAATTAGGAGCTGTGTGTGGTCATTCCCCCTCTACCATATTTCCCAGATGTCAGTGAGCGGGGATATGTTGATCCTGAGTTAGTATTTTCTAACCTTGTGCTCACATATATAAAGGAAACATGCTATTGAAATACAGATCAGATAGACCCATATGACATGGTAACAAAACTATTCATTTTCGCAGAGCACTAACCGAAATGCAGAGCAGATCTGGGACAGTCACTCCTGATTTTTCTGGTGCTACAATCCTTCACCATTTGCAATCCAACCGAATAATTGAACCTGAAAAACATTCATATCATAGTACACGATGGGAGGAAACGCAAATAGGTGAACCTAAAAGACAGGTGGCTCTCCCTCCCTGAAATGTACTGCTGGAGGACTCCGCTCCTTCCTCTATAACTCCTCTCCTGAAATACTCTGCACTGCTGGAGGACTCCACTCCTTCCTCTATAACTCCTCTCCTGAAATACTCTGCACTGCTGGAGGACTCCGCTCCTTCCTCTATAACTCCTCTCCTGAAATACTCTGCACTGCTGGAGGACTCCGCTCCTTCCTCTATAACTCCTCTCCTGAAATACTCTGCACTGCTGGAGGACTCCGCTCCTTCCTCTATAACTCTCCTCTCCTGAAATACTCTGCGCTGCTGGAGGACTCCGCTCCTTCCTCTATAACTCTCCTCTCCTGAAATACTCTGCGCTGCTGGAGGACTCCGCTCCTTCCTCTATAACTCTCCTCTCCTGAAATACTCTGCGCTGCTGGAGGACTCCGCTCCTTCCTCTATAACTCTCCTCTCCTGAAATACTCTGCACTGCTGGAGGACTCCGCTCCTTCCTCTATAACTCCTCTCCTGAAATACTCTGCACTGCTGGAGGACTCCGCTCCTTCCTCTATAACTCTCCTCTCCTGAAATACTCTGCGCTGCTGGAGGACTCCGCTCCTTCCTCTATAACTCCTCTCCTGAAATACTCTGCACTGCTGGAGGACTCCGCTCCTTCCTCTATAACTCCTCTCCTGAAATACTCTGCACTGCTGGAGGACTCCGCTCCTTCCTCTATAACTCTCCTCTCCTGAAATACTCTGCACTGCTGGAGGACTCCGCTCCTTCCTCTATAACTCTTCTCTCCTGAAATACTCTGCGCTGCTGGAGGACTCCGCTCCTTCCTCTATAACTCTCCTCTCCTGAAATACTCTGCACTGCCGGAGGACTCCGCCCCTTCCTCTATAAATCTCCTCTCCTGAAATACTCTGCACTGCTGGAGGACTCCGCTCCTTCCTCTATAACTCCTCTCCTGAAATACTCTGCTCTGCTGGAGGACTCCGCTCCTTCCTCTATAACTCTCCTGAAATACTCTGCTCTGCTGGAGGACTCCGCTCCTTCCTCTATAACTCCTCTCCTGAAATACTCTGCACTGCTGGAGGACTCCGCTCCTTCCTCTATAACTCTCCTCTCCTGAAATACTCTGCTCTGCTGGAGGACTCCGCTCCTTCCTCTATAACTCCTCTCCTGAAATACTCTGCACTGCTGGAGGACTCCGCTCCTTCCTCTATAACTCTCCTGAAATACTCTGCTCTGCTGGAGGACTCCGCTCCTTCCTCTATCTAGCTCTCCTCTCCTATGATATGCAGTCCTATCCTCGCACACACATGTGTAAAACAGTAGCAGCGCTGACTAGGTCCAGCCGCACAGAAATACTGCTTACTCTATGTTGGTCCATGATGATCTGTTGTCCATAGTGAGTACAGGGGCTTCATTCTTGGACAGGCTCTCTAACACTCCCTGGACAATCCCCTCTATTGCTACTATTACCTGAGGACTGAGAGAGACAAATTTTTATTATACATTTATATAGCTCTGACATATACCACAGCGCTTTATAGAGAAAACTAAACCAGTCACATCAGTCTCTGTACCAGAGGAGCTTACACTCTAATGTCCCCTCCCCCACAGTCACATCAGTCTCTGTACCAGAGGAGCTTACTCTCTAATGTCCCCTCCCCCCACAGTCACATCAGTCTCTGTACCAGAGGAGCTTACACTCTAATGTCCCCTCCCCCACAGTCACATCAGTCTCTGTACCAGAGGAGCTTACTCTCTAATGTCCCCTCCCCCCACAGTCACATCAGTCTCTGTACCAGAGGAGCTTACTCTCTAATGTCCCCTCCCCCACAGTCACACACTATTAATATAATATTATTATACATTTCTATAGCTCTGACATATACCCCAGCGCAGAGAACACTTACCCTAAGTTCACATCTGTGCGGGTGGTGCCGCTCTGGATCCACATGAAAATCCGTGCAGCCGCACCACCCGCACAGAGAAATGCGGACCCGCGGGCAGGTGCCATTAATTCTAATAGCACGCTGTCCGCACTGGGAAACGCAACCGTACTGGGAACCTCGGCTGCGTTTTCCAAAGAAGTGCAGAGACTTCACTGCGTGTCACGGGCACGGGAGTCCATTCAAATGAATGGGCTCTCGTGCCCGTGCAAAACGCAGCCCGTACGGCCGCATAGATGTGAACCGGGGATGAGACAGTCACATCAGTCTCTGTAATAGAGGAGCTTACACTCTAATGTCCCCTCCCCCACAGTCACATCAGTCTCTGTAATAGAGGAGCTTACACTCTAATGTCCCCTCCCCCACAGTCACATCAGTCTCTGTAATAGAGAAGCTTACACTCTAATGTCCCCTCCCCCACAGTCACATCAGTCTCTGTAACAGAGGAGCTTACACTCTAATGTCCCCTCCCCCACAGTCACATCAGTCTCTGTAACAGAGGAGCTTACACTCTAATGTCCCCTCCCCCACAGTCACATCAGTCTCTGTAACAGAGGAGCTTACACTCTAATGTCCCCTCCCCCACAGTCACATCAGTCTCTGTACCAGAAGAGCTTACATTCTTTCTCTCACCTGGTAATGGGCTCCACAGCAATACCTGCCATTTCGGCGACCCCTCTCTCGACTTTCAGCGCAGCCTTCAAAAGGGACATCCTGTGGCCATCTACACAGTCAAAGAAGTCTGGACTCTGAAGAAAAGCCATGCGCTGACCTGTCGTAGAACACAAAGACTGCAGACAATGTAAAAAAAAACCAAAAAACTGAACCATGTATGGCCAGCTTTAGCCTTAAAGATTCTGAAAATAAAAGCACGTTTTGGCAGACAAAAGGAAAGAAAAACAAAACAGAAAACAATACAAAACATGTATGAAAAAATAAAGGGGGAGACTTGATGGAACGCTTGATTTTTCTGCAGCCACCTTTCTATGTTTCAGAGACTGGTCCTTGAACATGTCTACTTGCGAATGAACAGCAGGGGGAGCTCTTGGTCAGTATTAAAACCCAGCCATTGGCCAGAAACACAGCCTCTGCCTGCAAACCTAACGGGCTCTGTAACTGCATCTCATCCTGAGAACAGAAACGTAATATATTTCAGGGTGAAAGTCCTCAAACGCGGTGACTGCATTCCATTTCTTTTTTTATTTTCCTTTAATTTCATCTGGTGACATCCTTCCTGTCCTGGGGTGACACCCATACTGCGTTTATGCAGCGTTGTCACCCTAGCACGCGAAGTGTTAGGACTACAGAATCCCTCCACCTCTCATCTCCTAAAACGAGAGTGAAGTCGCACGATTTCAAAGTCGGATGAGACGCTGATTTAAGGTGCCATTTTCAAGACATCCGACACAGATGTCTATGCAAATCGCACATGGACTACTTTAGAAAACGGTGCGCCTCCGACCGAGTCGGAACCGCACCAGTATGACCGCTCTAATTGCTGACAATAGGGTGCGGCTTGGCATGCGATTTGCAGAACCCCTCCCCTAAAATAGTGGGGGAGATGTTCTATAGTTCACCTATGAAAGTTTGATAGAGTGCACAGGACGCAGGACGACACTGCATTTCTGGCAGGATCAAATGCTACGTGTTTGCACTTACTAAACAGGTATTTCAAAATAGTTTCCCTGCTATCTTTTCAGAGCACTTCCAGTCCCGGTCTCGAAAAAGTTTTTGGACCACTTTCAGTGGACTATTAACATTTTTATCTGGGGTAATAAGCGTCCACATTTTGCTTCATCTATTCTGTACCGCTCACAACGGACGGGAGGTCTTGGTCTTCCCAATTTTTGGATATATTACCTCTCGGCTCGTTTTGCGCAACTATCACAATGGGCAACTATTAACTCTCAGACCCCGTGGACCAAATTTGAATCTCAGTCTACACGCCCATTCTACTTACCAGGTATTTTGTGGTCCAAAATCTCCCCCTGATCGCTTACTTTCTATAACTCCATAGTGACTCATTCACTGAGGCTTTGGTCCAAATACAAAATTAAATTGAATCTAGTCTCTCTTACTCCCCCAGGTGTTTCATTTTTTGGTGATCCTACTTTTGTTGCAGCTTTTTCCTCCCCTCAAACGTTTCGTTGGTGGTATGATTGTTCTCTTATCAGATTATCTGATTTCCAGAGAGGAGGATCGTACATTACCTTTGATATGCTACGCAAGTTTTTTGATATCCCTCTTCATGAGTACCATCGATACCGACAGATTAGGCACTTTTTTAATTCACATTTTGGCCTTATACCATCCTCCCCGATTTCCATTTTTGAACGTATCAGCCGTGACTCTCCCAGAGGTAGGGGACTTATCTCTGATCTTTATCATCAATCTTTGACCTGTCTTTCTCATACACCCCCTTTACACAGACAAAAAATGGGAGGAGGATAGTGGTATCACTTTTTCAGATGAGGATTGGGATTCCATGGTGGATAAGATATGTAAGTGTTCTAGATCTCTCTCTGTTCGTGAGACGGCCCTTAAGGTTTTACTGCAGAATGAAATAAAAACGAGAAGCGCACCAACCTTGCGCATTACCTCAGTAACCAAAATTTATTAATTGTAAAAAATATACTCACAAACAGCGAATAAAATCAGGCATGTAAGTCCTCACAGGGACTTGAAAATAACATGAGTCCCATCAGGGGAGTGGGTGTTCAGTACAGCTGACGCGTTTCGAAGGGGGTCCCTTCTTCCTCAGAGCTCTGGTTAATTTTGGTTACTGAGGTAATGCGCAAGGTTGGTGCGCTTCTCGTTTTTATTTCATTCTGCAGTGTTGATTGGGCTTCCCCAGCCTTGTTTTGGAGCCGCACAGCCCTTTATGCATTGGTGGACGATCCCTCCAGGCCTGGTTCCATCTGTTTCGCCACCTGTCTGAGTCCCAGAGCGCAGGAGAATTCGTTCCTTAAGGTTTTACACCCCATCAAGACTACATATACTGTTCCCACAAACGTCCCCTTTATGTTTTCGGGGCTGTGGCCTCACAGGAACTTTGGTTCATATATTTTGGGATTGCCCGATCATATCTTTGATTTGGTGCAAGATATCTGAGGTGGCTACATCACTGGCGGGTACCCAGATACGATTGTCTATACAGACCTGTCTATTGGGGGCTCATATCCCAGGGGTCTCTAATACCATTATGAGATTGATACATACTATATTATTGCCACTTTATGGTCTATTGCCTTACATTGGAAGTCCAATGCCGTACCCTTGACCTCCGTTTTACACAGAATTGATGCTGTGATGCTCATGGAACGCATTCATTACACCCTACTGGATAAGATGCACTTATATGATAAAGAACGGGAGTCATGGAGGGATTATAGACATTGATTGCATGATTGACAACATTCCAAGCGAAAGCTGACTGGCATATACCGTTGACGAATGTATCATTTAACCTACCTCATCATTTACACATTTCATGTTCTTGCAATCTACTTTTTTCTATTCCTTCTCTCTCTTACATTAATATACTTTTCTGTATTGTACTTTTCAAAAGTGCCTTGTTTTTGCTGTAAGTTCTATTTGAAAATGTACTGTTGTTTAACAGTCTGCTTTTATACAATAAAATCGTTTGTAAACAAAAAAAAAATTGTTTCCCTGCTTTATTTACACCCCGGTCACGCCAAAGCCCACTTTGAAATAGTGTGACTTACGGTGAAGTCGCATGATTTCAAAGTCGGATGAGACACCGATTTCAGACGCGATTTGCAAGACATCTGACACAGAGGTCTATTTCTATGCAAATCGCGCCAAAAGTAGCGCATTGGACTACTTTAGAAATCGGTGCGCCTCCGACCAAGTTGGAACCGCACCGATATGACCGCTCTAATGGTTTACAATAGGGTGCGGCTTGGCATGCGATTTGCAGAACCCCTCCCCTAAAATAGTGGGGGAGATGTTCTATAGTTCACCTATGAAAGTTTGATAGAGTGCACAGTACGCAGGACAGCACTGCATTTCTGGCAGGATCAACTGCTATGTGTTTGCACTTACTAAACAGGTATTTCAAAATAGTTTCCCTGCTTTATTTACACCCCGGTCACGCCAAACCCCACTTTGAAATACTGCGACTTACAGTGAAGTTGCGCTATAAACAAAAAAGGCCGACAATTTTGGAAAAAAAAACAATATTTTTGACTTTTTGCTATAAAATATGTCCAGTAAAAAAATTTTAAAAATCAAATTTCATCATAAATTGAGGCCAAAATGTATTCTGCTGCATGTCCTTGCGGAAAAAAAAAAAAAAAAGAGAAACCCAATACGTGTAAATTAATTAGTTTGATTGAAAGTTATAGCGTCTACAAATGGCGGTATAGATACTGGAATTATTTATTTATTTTTTATACCAGTAATGGCGGCAATCAGCCACTTATAGCGGGACTGCGGGGGGCATTCTGACACTTGGGGGGGGGGGGGGGACTGACTGTCACTGACATCCCCAGTGACACCAATTCAGTGAACAGTGCTAATAAAAAGCACCGACACTGTACTAATGGCACTGGGCAGGAAGGGGTTAACATCTGGGGAGATTAAAGGGGTAACTGTGTGCTGTTTTACTGTGTTGTCTGTGTGTGGTTTACTATGTAAGCATGCTGCTTTGTATTGCTCTGCAGTGCAGAGCAATACAAAGCAGCATGCTGGTGCTGACAGGGGAGATTGTTTACTTACAGACCTCTCCCCCGACAGTGGTCCTCGGTGATCTCCGGGTGCCAGCGGGACCCGGTGATAGACAGCTGTAGTTGCAAATGGCGGCGACCAGGGGCAGAATGACCATTTGGAAACTTGGGCACTGCCGGAGGGCCCGGGGTCAGTAGGGGGCCCCATGAGATGCCCCTGGTACCTTTTTCATAGGCTTTTTTGAGTTTGGGCAAGGACACAGGGGCCCCATGATCCACTATTGCCCAGGGGCCCCATGAGTTGTCAGTCCGCCCCTGGCGGCGACGCGCGCGCACCCTACCTGTAAATACAAAATTACACACATATATATATATATATATATATATACACACACGTGATTTTGCACAACCCTGCCGCCCTGTAGCAGTAGTTCTGCTATAGGGCGGTCCGGAAGCGGTTAAAGGCATACCCCTTCACCACCTTTCCAACACTCTCACCCGATGTATTGACCCAACACATATCAGATCTCATGCGCTTTGCCTTTAATGAGTCTCCCAGGATAGAGCTACTGATTCCTTTCTTTCCTGTCCAGCTGACCGTTAAATCCATCTCCATCCTCCATATTCCTTAGGTTGTTATTCATGAAAAGCTCAAAAAAGAAAATATCTAGTTCTCTGCATATAATCACTCGTATTTTCCCTGATGAAGTCACGTGATCTGGTGATGTAACGCACCGGGAGGAGCCTGTGACGTCACACCGCTAACCAGAATACACGGTCCTCCGTTTTGAGAAAGGTTTTTCCTATTGAAATACATGTACGATGTTGTGCATCGGGGTGAGTGCACATTTTAAGTTGAGTGTTTAGAATTTTGGCTCGTATTTCTTTTTTCAAAATAGCCAAAATTCTCAAAACGGAGGACCGTGTACTTCTGGTTAGCGGTGTGACGTCACAGGCTCCTCCCGGTGCGTTACGTCAACAGATCACGTGATTTCATCAGGGAAAATACAAGTGATTATATGGAGAGAACTAGATTTTTCCTTTTTTGAGCTTTACATGAATAACAACCTATGGAATATGGAGGATGGAGATGGATTAAACAGACACCTGGACAGGGAAGAGAGGAAACAGCAGCTCTATCCTGGGGGACCCTTTAAAGGGAAAGCGCACAGAGTTCAGGAGCAAGCCCGCATGAGTGCCCCCGTAACAAACGGCTTGCTATGGGGCACTTGGCACAGGGAAGAAGCCAGGAGTGCTGGCGGGGGGACCCCAGAACAAGAGGATCTGCTGATCGCTGGTGCAATACTTTACAGGCTCCTGCTACCAAAAATAATAAATGGACTTTTTTTTACCTGCAAAAAAATGTGCATTTTTTTTTTGTCAAAAGGTGGACTTATCCTTTAAGAGCGTTAAATGCCGGGAGGCGGGGGCAGGCATTTGGGTCATGTGGCCACTGAGATTGGCTGTCACATGATTGGAAAACTCCTGATCAATAGTATGCTTCGGGAGCTTTCCAGTCCCCGCCGGTGTCTGTACTGGAAGCGTGCAGGGCGTGCGCTCTCAGCACAGAGAGCTGTGTATTTGGGGCCGTTTTGGGAATTAAAGCCCACCCACTGAGAGGCCGCATATATGCGCCATGTTGGTGGGAAGAGGTGAACTCCGAAACAAATATTTGTCTAAATACCAGAGCCATGTGTATTTTTCTTGAATCTCTGTGTATTTCTTCCAGACCTGTGCAGTAATCCATTGTGATACTTCCTGTAAGAAAAAAGACCGCTCCTTCTCCTTGTGCAGGGGGACTGGTCTGGTCTCTGCCCCTCCTGTAGTTTTCTGTAATGGGTGGAGCCTGCTGGGTCCCTCCCACAGCTCTGCTCTCCTTGTGCAGGGGGTCTGGTCTTGTCTCCGCCCCTCCTGTAGTTTTCTGTAGTAGGTGTGGCCTGCTGGGTCCCTCCCACAGCTCTGCTCTCCCTCCTTGTGCAGGGGGACTGGTCTTGTCTCTGCCCCTCCTGTAGTTTTCTGTAGTAGGTGTGGCCTGCTGGGTCCCTCTCACAGCTCTGCTCTCCCTCCTTGTGCAGGGGGACTGGTCTTGTCTCTGCCCCTCCTGTAGTTTTCTGTAATGGGTGGGCTCTGCTGGGTCCCTCCCACAGCTCTGCTCTCTCTCCTTGTGCAGGGGGACTGGTCTTGTCTCCGCCCCTCCTGTAGTTTTCTGTAGTAGGTGTGGCCTGCTGGGTCCCTTCCACAGCTCTGCTCTCTCTCCTTGTGCAGGGGGACTGGTCTTGTCTCCGCCCCTTCCTGTAGTTTTCTGTACTGGGTGGAGCCTGCTGGGTCCCTCCCACAGCTCTGCTCTCCTTGTGCAGGGGGACTGGTCTTGTCTCCGCCCCTCCTGTAGTTTTCTGTAGTAGGTGTGGCCTGCTGGGTCCCTTCCACAGCTCTGCTCTCTCTCTCCTTGTGCAGGGGGACTGGTCTTGTCTCCGCCCATTCCTGTAGTTTTCTGTACTGGGTGGAGCCTGCTGGGCCCCTCCCACAGCTCTGCTCTCTTTCCTTGTGCAAGGGGACTGGTCTTGTCTCCGCCCATTCCTGTAGTTTTCTGTACTGGGTGGAGCCTGCTGGGTCCCTCCCACAGCTCTGCTCTCCTTGTGCAGGGGGACTGGTCTTGTCTCCGCCCCTCCTGTAGTTTTCTGTAGTAGGTGTGGCCTGCTTGGTCCCTCCCACAGCTCTGCTCTCTCTCTCCTTGTGCAGGGGGACTGGTCTTTTCTCCGCCCACTCCTGTAATTTTCTGTACTGGGTGGAGTCTGCTGGGTCCCTCCCACAGCTCTGCTCTCTTTCCTTGTGCAGGGGGACTGGTCTTGTCTCCGCCCCCTCCTGTAGTTTTCTGTAGCGGGTGTGGCCTGCTGGGTCCCTCCAACATCTCTGCACAGGCTATGTACAGCACAGGGATGATGTCACTGCTACTTTTACAAGGTAACATCTGGGTTTGAAAGGCGTATTGTGCACAGGAAGTGGATTTATATCCTTTGTGGCTATTGAGGAATATATTTCAATGAGCGTTTTTTGTTTTGTGCCCGGAGGAGCTCAGCTTTAAAACATTAACACCCATAGATAAGATCATTTCCAGTGATGTGATCGCTTTCACATGTATATTAAAGAAAAAATGTAAGCGATTAAACGTGCTCTTTTAACGAAAGGAAACTGGCTGTTTGCATCTACCCAGCAGTTTCCTCCTCACTTTAAAGAGAGGAAGCAATAAGTTATGAATCGGAAAAAAAAAAAAAAATCTCTCTTTATTCACAGCGGGTAATAAATTGTGGAATTAGCTGCCTGAAATGGTATTTGCGGATGTGCCAGGAACCGTTTTAAGCATGGAAGGCCCATCGCAGAGAGGTTTGGTTTGGCCTAAGCGCGGCGTGAAATCTCTTCGGAGAGCTTTTTTCGGCCCGTCTGAACCACCCCTAATCCTACCTGCGGCTGAGCGGAGAGAAGAATGAACACAGTGGCTGCGCTCTTCTGATTAACCTCCATAGAATGTCTATGTGACAAGTTGGATTCCATTCGTGTTACGGGGATGTCTGGGCTTTTGACGGCATTGGTTCAAATTGACGGACTCTTGTGGGTAATGGCGAGTGTGGAGCTACCGACGGCCCCTTCTATAATATAACTACCGGCAAAGCAGGGGCAGACTGACCATTAGAGCACTCGGGCACTGCCCGGGGTCAGTGGGGGGGCCCCATGAAATGCCCCTGGTACCTTTCATAGGCTTTTTGGGTGTGGTTCCCCCTATTTCCTGGGGTCCCCATGATCCCCTATTGCACGGGGGCCCTATAAGTTGTCAGTCCGCCCCTGCTTTCTATTATAGTTTTTGGACTTCTTTCTTTTTGGGTGTGTTTTGAGTTTGGGCAAGGACACGGGCCCCATGTTCCCCTCTTTCCTGGGGTCCCCATGATCCCCTATTGCCCGGGGGCCCTATAAGTTGTCAGTCCGCTCCTGCTTTCTATTATAGTTTTTGGACTTCTTTCTTTTTGGGTGTGTTTTGAGGGTGGGCAAGGACGCAGGGGCCCCATGATCCCCTATTGCCCGGGGGCCCCATGAATTGTCAGTCCACCCCTGCTTTCTATTATAGTTTTTGGACTTCTTTCTTTTTGGGTGTGTTTTGAGTTTGGGCAAGGACACAGGGGCCCCATGATCCCCTATTGTCCGGGGGCCCCATGAATCGTCAGTCCGCCCCTGCGGCAAAGTCGGTCATTCGTTTTACACCGATGTGAGATGAGGCGTCATGACCGCTGGAAACCCAAATCCGACAAAATCTCCTTTTTTGTTTGTTTATTTTTAACCATTTATATCTAGACTTGAACTGAAAAAAGTGATGGTTTGCTTAGCTATAGGGAACATCCAGAAAATGTAATTTTGTCTGGGAGGCCTCAAAAATAGCTTCCTGTATGTGCCTAGGCACTTCGTTCAACCTGTCAATGAAAGTGAAAGTAGACTTAAATTTAAAAAAGTAACAATTTGCTTAGCTGTAGGGAGCGTCCAAAAATATTAATTGTGAGTGAACAGTCTCTTTTTGTCTGGGAGTTTTCCTGAAAACAATAGCAGCGCTCCTCCTGGTATGTGAGGGTGCCTAGGCACTTCGGTCAACCTATGAATGAAAGTGCACTTGAATTTAAAAAAAAGAAAAGATTTGCTACGCTATAAGGCACATCTAGAATTATTAATTGTGCCTGAAAAAGTCTTTTTGTCTGGAAGGAGGCCTGGAAACAATAGCAGCTCTCTTCCTGGTATGTGAGGGTGCCTAGGCACTTCAGTCAACCTGTCAATGACAGTGAAAGTAGTGACTTGAATTTTAAAAAGTAACAATTTGCTTAGCTATAGGGAACATCCAAAAATGTTAATTGTGAGTGAACAGTCTCTTTTTGTCTGGGAGTTTTCCTGAAAACAATAGCAGCGCTCTTCCTGGTATGTGAAGGTGCCTAGGCACTTCTGTCAACCTATGAATGAAAGGGAAAGTGCAGTTAAATTTATAAAAGAAAATATTTGCTATGTTATAGGGCACATCTAGAATTATTAATTGTGCCTGAACAGTGTCTTTTTGTCTGGGAGGAGACCTGGAAACAACAGCAGCTCTCTTCCTGGTATGTCAAGGTGCCTAGGCACTTCGGTCAACCTGTCAATGAAAGTGAAAGTAGTGACTTGAATTTAAAAAAGTAACAATATGCTTAGCTATAGGAAACATCCAAAAGTATTAATTGTAAGTGAACGGTCTCTTTTTGTCTGGGAATTTTCCTGAAAACAACAGCAGTGCTCCTCCTTTTATGTGAGGGTGCCTAGGCACTTCGGTCAACCTATGAATGAAAGGGAAAGTGCAATTGAATTTCAAACGAGAAAAATTTGCTATGCTATAGGGCACATCTAGAATTATTAATTGTGCCTGAACAGTGTATTTTTGTCTGGGAGGAGACCTGGAAACAATAGCAGCGCTCTTCCTGGTATGTGAGGGTGCCTAGGCACTTTGGTCAACCTGTCAATGAAAGTGAAAGTAGACTTGAATTTTAAAAAGTAACAATTTGCTTAGCTATAGGGAACACCCTAAGATATTAATTGTGATTGAACAGTCTTTTTGTCTGGGAGTTTTCCTGAAAATAATAGCAGTGCTCCTCCTCAATGGCAGTAAAAAAAGGGGAAGGGGCGGGTCTTGACGCCGAGAGGTTGCATATTTCCATACCAAAATGTAAACACAGCCCTGCACGCTCCCTTCACATTTACTGGCACCTAACGGAGCGCTCCCGATCGCTACATGCGTATGGGAGCTTTCCAATAATGTGACAGCCAATCACAGCAGCGATCACATGATCATAATCCCCACCTCCCAGCATCAGAAACCCCTTAAAGGGATAAGGGGTTTATGATCATGTGATCGCCGTGATTGGCTGTCACAGCGGTCATATTATTGGAAAGCTCCCATACGCATCTGGAGCTTTCCGTTAAGGGGTTAAAGTGGTTGTAAACCCTTCCATATACCCAGTGTGACTGGCCTCAGGTGATACACAGAGATTAAATAAATCCTCCTACATGAGTTGTACCTGTTTACCTGCAGAATTCTCTCTTCACCAGTCTCAGAAAGCATAATTTTACACAGCATTGTAGAAGGCAGTGGGTGGGGATGTGATGTCACACACTGAACAGCATAGAGCAGGGAGCTGAGTGTAATCTGAGACCTGAGTGAAGGGAAAGGACAACCCCCCCCCCCCCTACACCCACACACACACATAGTCTCATAGGGAAATATGCACAGCCGAGGCTGTCAATCAACTTCTGTGTGCTGAAGGAGGGGGGCGGGGCCATCTGTTGGGATTGCCTGGCATATTACTGTCAGGAGTGACTCATGCAGTTAACGGAGAAATGAGAAGACAGACAGAATTCACACTAGGTGCTTTGGACTGCAGCTAGTACACACTAAACAGGGAGGAGTTAAGCAAATATCAAAATGCCTTGATGTTTGGGTGCTACTCTGGAGGAATCGGCAATCCTAGGTAGACTGTATCTGCATGTAGACTGCCCTAGTTATTCCCACATGTGATGCTGAACCTCCATGATTGAAAGAACTGAAATCTATGGATGAAAGTTTCCGGCCAGGCACAGTCAGTCTTGCGAGGAAATGGCTAGATGATGCTGGACGTCCTCCAGCCAGGAAATGAGGCGGAGCTCTATCTGACTTGCTGCAGCTTCTAATGCACATTGTGAAAAGCTCACAGTATGCTGAGAACTCAGAGCATGCCGTTTCAGTCCAGGAGAGGAGCCGCTACAACCATGCAAGACTGAAGGGAAGGCCGGAGAACACACTGAAGACAAGCTGTATTGAAAACATGATAATGGGCAGCATTAAAATCTAAAACGATAATGACAGGTTCAAGCCAACCACAAAAAAACGAGGGAAGATCCCCTTTACGTAAGCCAGAGACGCTAAGGGCCAAGGAACAAGAGCCAGCTGTGTCGCCCTTTCCTCTCCCTCCAACCACAAAAACCCAAGTCTTCAGAATCCAGCGGCCCTTTTCTTTTCTAAACAACTTGCGGTGGATAAATTCTCTGCTGGGACTTCTCTTCCCCACAGCGCTGGGGATCCTTGACCTTATCTTCTAATTGCCCTTTTTTCCATTTTTGTACAGAGCAGAGCAGCGACTCTCCAGAAACTCTGGTAACGTAATCGGCCTTAGACGCACACGGGGTCATTACCGATTCGACACGCACGTTGTAGACGATGAAGACTTCCTTTATGGTGATACGTCGTTCACTTTCCGCTGCTCCTGTAATGTCAGTCTGTGGGCGACCTACAAATAAGACGAACACTTCAGTCTGACTTCACACCAACAAAAAGGTTATTACCCCTCCCTCCTAGATTGTAAGCTCGAAAGAGCAGGGCCCTCAATCCCCTCATGTTTTGCATTGTATTGGTATTGTTCTGCCCCCCTCTGTAATGTACAGCGCTGAGCGAACTATTGGCGCTTTATAAATACTGTATAATAATAATAATAATTATTATAAAACAAACAAAAAAAAAATACGTCGTCTCCCGAATTCGGACCGTCGGATCTCATTTTGTAACGCGGCGTGAAAGCCCGACTGACAGTTTAAAGTACATTCCAGGGGCAACGAAACAAAAGGTGTGCAAAGCCGTATAGTTAGTTTTCGTTAAAAAAAAAGCAGCCACAGCCTGAGTAGAAAAAAGCCTGTCCCCTGCCAGCATGCTGCAGAAAAGGAACCCTTGCTCTGTGTGGAAGTAGTGGTCTCTCTGCCGAGGTCTGACATGCCCCCTATGGAGTCAGAACACTGCAATCAGTAGGAATCATAAGTATTGCCCATTGCAGAACTGTAAGTGTGACTCAGCTGGGGGCATGTCAGGCCTCTGCAGACAGACCGGTACTTTAGAAAGTAGCCACAGCTCAAATAGGAAAAGCCTGCCACCTGCCAGCATGCTGCAGGGAAGGACCCTTGATCCCTGTGTGAAGGTTTGAGGATCCACATGCCCCCTGCTGAGTCAGACCTATTGTTCTGCAATTAGCAGCTTATGCTTCCTACTTGGGGAGCTCTGGGCTTTGACTCAGTAGGGACGTGTCAGATCTCTGCAGAGAGACCACTGCTTTCACACAAAGAGCAATGGTGGTTATCTGCAGCATGCTGAAAAAGTGACAGTTCTACAACCAGCAGAGCCTATGCTCCCTGCTGATTGGAGAGCTCTGGTTTGGACTCAGTAGGGGGTGTCAGACCTCTGCAGAGAGACCACTGATTCCACATGAAGAGCAAGGGCCCTTCTCTGCAGCATGCTGGCAGGGGACAGTTCTGCAATCAGCAGAGCGCATGCTCCATGCTGATTGGAGAGCCCTGGTTTGGACTTCATAGGGGGCGTGACAGACCTCTGCAGAGAGACCACTGATTCCACATGAAGACCAATGGCCCTTCTCTGCAGCATGCTGGCAGGGGACAGTTCTGCAATCAGCAGAGCGCATGCTCCATGCTGATTGGAGAGCCCTGGTTTGGACTTCATAGGGGGCGTGACAGACCTCTGCAGAGAGACCACTGATTCCACATGAAGACCAATGGCCCTTCTCTGCAGCATGCTGGCAGGGGACAGTTCTGCAATCAGCAGAGCGTATGCTCCCTGCTGATTGGAGAGGTCTGGTTTGGACTCAGTAGGGGGTGTCAGACCTCTGCAGAGACACCACTGCTTCCCAACAAATAGTAGGACCCTTTTCTGCAGCACGCTGGCAGGGGACAGTTCTGCAATCAGCAGAGCTTATGCTCCATGCTGATTGGAGAGCCCTGGTTTGGACTTCATAGGGGGCGTGACAGACCTCTGAAGAGAGACCGCTGATTCCATATGAAGGACAAGGGCCCTTCTCTGCAGCATGCTGGCAGGGGACAGTTCTGCAATGAGCCGAGCTTACGCTCCCTGCTAATTAAAGAGCTCTGGTTTGGACTCCATAAGGGGCGTGACAGACTCCTGCAGAGACACCACTACTTCCCAACAAATAGTAAGGACCCTTTTCTGCAGCACACTGGCAGGGGACAGTTCTGCAACCAGCAGTGCATATGCTCCCTGCTGATTGGAGAGCCCTGGTTTGGACTTCATAGGGGGCGTGACAGACTTTCCAGCATGCTGCCAGGGGATAGGCTTTTCTATTTGAGGCTGCGGCTGCTTTCTAAATTAAAAAAGTGTGTCAATTTGGATGAGATTTATTTAGCTGATTTACCTCCATGCGAGGATCCTGCCCTCAAGGTCCAAGTTCTGGCAAGGGTGGCAACTGTCTCCCACTTGTTCTCCTGCATTGTCACCCTGTCATAGGCAGAAGACCGCACAAACACATTGAGCAGGCATGGTCCACCGTTGTCGCCATCAAGAAGCCAGCCCAGAGCACCAACGTAAATACAAGCGCATCTAGACAGGAAGTGACCGAATGAGGCTGCAGGAGATCAGCAGCCCTGAGATTGTAAATACGTTAAAGCAGCTTTTAAAATGACATTACTATCTTCGAAATTTCTTTGAGTGGGTCTACTTTATGAACTATGGTAAGGTGCTGCAAAAATGTTGACCAAAATCCTTGAAACGCATGCAGTTCCCATTGAAGAAGAGCTTCTTAACACCGTCAAGGGCTTTCTACGGCGCACTCCTTTAATCAGGAAAAAAAAATCCATCCTGATAACAGAGGACAGGAATTGCAGCAACATAAAAGCAGCCACAATCAGCAGGCCCATATTGAAGCGGTTCCATGGTCTGCTTGGGGGTTGTCCCTGCGATCGCAGCGCCCCGTGGTATCTCCCATCTGAGGCTACGTTGGGTAAATGAGGGGAGGACACAGCTGGTTTGTGTTTGAGGCTGGATGGTAACATGTAATAAACTGGTAATAGGAGCTGAAATGAAAATGCTGTCATCTGTTGTTTCGAGTTTTTTTTCTCTTTTTTCTTTTTTTTCTTCTAACTGGAAAGTCAAGTGCTTGGCTGCCAGACAAGAATGATCAAAAGCTTTGCTCTCTGCTTACTAAAAATGACTAAAAACTTTTTTTTTTTGTTCTGGGCACAGATTACGGAGGCTGTGCATGTAACCCCTTGTCAGAGAACTGGAACAAAACTATCCCCGACTATGTGGACATCTGCATGGAAGGTGGAAACTCCTGTGATTGATGGGGGACGTGGCCATGGAGAAGAAGAAGAGGTCTCTCCAATGGACGCCATGCCACGGCAGAGCGGGATCACAGTACCAGGTGCTTCTCCAGAACCACCCCACACATCTGCATGAACAATATGTCCCTCATCCCCGTAATCCCTCTTCCTTTCCAAGTGGAACCATCTCTACAAACTTCCTATGGCTGCCAACTAGACCACAGAAGAGACACCACCAGGGGCGGACTGACCATTGGGGAACTCGGGGCATTGTCCGAGGGCCTGGGGTCAGTAGGGGGCCCCATGAGATGTCCCTGGTACCTTTCATAGGCTTTTTTGTGTGTGGTTTGAGTGTTGGTGAGGACACGGGGGGCTCCGTGATTTCCTATTGCCCGGGGGGGCCCCATGAGTTGTCAGACCGCCCCTGGACACCCCTGATACCTTTCATAGGCTTTTTTGGGTGTGGTATGAGTGTGGGCAAGGACACAGGGGCCCCATGATCCCCTATTGCCCGGGGGCCCCATGAGTTGTCAGTCCGCCCTTGGACACCACCCTCCTGTGCACCTCCAATAGTCACCTGCCTATCCCTTCTCTCTGTGCCTGTAGGCCTTTTGCCCTCATTGCTCTCTCAGCTTCTTGCCGATGTTAAATCTGACCATCCGAGCCTAACCTCCGCTCTCGCACAGTTGTGCCGGTTCCTCTCCTGGACTGAAACGGCTTCCTCTGATTTCATTGCACACTGTGAGCTTCTCACCATGTGCATTAGAAGCTGCAGCCAGTCTGCCTCATTTCCTGACTGGACGACATCCAGCATTATTAGCTCTTTGCACCCCAGCCTGACTGTCTCTGACCCCCTTACCTCTTTCATTTATTGGATTTCAGTTCTTTCAAGGCCAATTCACACTTACCGCATGGTAAGATATCTATCACGCAAGCAGGGGCAGACTGACAACTCATGGGGCCCCCTGGGCCATAGGGGATCATGAGGCCCCTGTGTCCTCGCCCACACTCAAAAAAAGCCTATGAAAAAGCCAATTAAAAAGGTACCAGGGCTATCTCATGGGGCCCCCTACTGACCCCGGGCCCTCGGGCAGTGCCCGAATGGTCAGTCCGCCCCTGCACGCAGGAAACAAGGGTGTCCCAATCACGCTGCTCTGCAGCCTAGCGCTGTGGTAAAATGCGCACATGCTGCACCAGGGGCGGACTGACCATTCGAGCACTTGGGCACTGCCCGAGGGCCCGGGGTCAGTAGGGGGCCCCATGAGATCCCCCTGGTACCTTTCATTGGCTTTTTCATAGGCTTTTTTGGGTATGGGCAAGGACACAGGGGCCCCATGATCCCCTAATACCCGGGGGTCCCATGAGTTGTCAGTCCGCCCCTGTGCTGCACACCAGCCCGAATCAAATCTGCGATGCTAAGAAGTGTCAATAAAAGGCACACAGAGATATATTGAACATTTTGTTGTTATATTTCACCCAGGCATCTACAGCCGTAGACCAGAAGGCGCGTCTGAGGAGGAAAAAAAAAAAAGAATAGAAAAAGCGATCTCCAATGTTTTTGAGGTCTTTCTAATTGACCTCGCTCAGATCCTATTTGCGAGTCCAACGCGGAGAACACTTAATGCCGACAAATGCTAACTGCTCCGGGCAACTAGTCTCATGGGGAAAGCTCTGAAGTGTTTATAAAGCACAACTATGTTCCATTAATGTCTTAGCGCTACGACTATCGGCAGTTACCCGGTCCCTCAGCTGGCTCTTAAAGAGATAGAAGTGCGTCCATTACCCACACTAAGAAAATAAGTCATTAATAGCCGTAATTAAAGCCGATTAGTAAGACCAGATGAAAGTAAGAAAAAAAACAAAGACGTTCCTTTGAGACTAGGCTTCTGGCTGAACTCTGTCCAAGGCACTGGCTGCATGGTGTCATTGCTTTTTTGGGGAATATAAAAAATGTGAAATTCAAAATATGAAGCAGATGAGTATGAAGTAAATTTAGAAAGAGAATGATGGAAAAAGAAGAGATGAATTATTGGTTCCAGGGTTCGCAGAACATGGCCAACGCCAGAGATCCAAGAAGGAAAGGGATATTGTCAGGAAGGCATCTGAAGACGGCATGCACTGATGCACAGAACAAAGGTCACTTCCAGCCAGCTGCATGTGGATGCACATTCACGCAAAAACAATACGTCGTGTGAGCTAAGTGACCTTGGCACGCTGAGTAGCGTGAGCATGCAGGTGTATGGGCAAGCGCACCGAATCCCAACCTAGCCACCAGACGACCTATCCAAGGAACAGAACTGAGCCAGGAAGTTGTCAGGTGGCCTTCAGCTGGGAGACTTGAACCTGTTCCTGAGATCTGCTTTCCCGTTGCTGACCCAGCCTAACCGTAGACTTGTCTCTGTTGTCACTCACGGCTTGTCCATGCAGATTCCCAGTTTGACTTCAGTTCCCAATCACAGCTGGTCCCCGCTGATTACCAGTTTGACCTCAGATAGTTCCTGATCACAGCTTGTCCCTGCTGGTTCCCAGTTTGACCTCAGATAGTTCCTGATCACAGCTTGTCCCTGCTGGTTCCCGGTTTGACCTCAGATAGTTCCTGATCACAGCTTGTCCCTGCTGGTTCTCAGTTTGACCTCAGATAGTTCCTGATCACAGCTTGTCCCTGCTGGTTCCCAGTTTGACCTCAGATAGTTCCTGATCACAGCTTGTCCCTGCTGGTTCCTGGTTTGACCTCAGATAGTTCCTGATCAGAGCTTGTCCCTGCTGGTTCTCAGTTTGACCTCAGATAGTTCCTGATCACAGCTTGTCCCTGCTGGTTCCCGGTTTGACCTCAGATAGTTCCTGATCAGAGCTTGTCCCTGCTGGTTCCCGGTTTGACCTCAGATAGTTCCCGATCAGAGCTTGTCCCTGCTGGTTCCCGGTTTGACCTCAGATAGTTCCTGATCACAGCTTGTCCCTGCTGGTTCCCGGTTTGACCTCAGATAGTTCCTGATCACAGCTTGTCCCTGCTGGTTCCCAGTTTGACCTCAGATAGTTCCTGATCACAGCTTGTCCCTGCTGGTTCCCAGTTTGACCTCAGATAGTTCCTGATCAGAGCTTGTCCCTGCTGGTTCCCGGTTTGACCTCAGATAGTTCCTGATCACATGCAAAACAGACAAAAAAAAAACACCTCCTGCGCTCAAGAACAATGTGTTGGCACCATTAAACTGTCAACAGAGTGGATGGCCTTTGAGTCAATGGTGGCAACGGCTTTGCGCTCTCCGACAAGTCAGGGGGAACCAAAGATACAACTGTAACGCAGGCTGGTGCGCCTTCTGTTCTTTATGTTTTTACAGTTCCTGATCACAGCTTGTCCTTGCGGATTTCCGGTTTGACCTCAGATAGTTCCCAATCACAGCTGGTCCCTGCTGGTTCCCAGTTTGACCTCAGATAGTTCCTGATCACAGCTTGTCTCTGCTGATTCCCGGTTTGACCTCAGATAGTTCCTGATCACAGCTTATCCCTGCTGATTCCTGGTTTGACCTCAGATAGTCCCCAATTACAGCTTATCCCTGCTGATTCCTGGTTTGACCTCAGATAGTCCCCAATTACGGCTTGTCCCTGCTGATTCCTGGATTGACCTCAGCTAGTCTCCAATTACAGCTTGTCCCTGCTGATTCCAGGTTTGACCTCAGATAGTCCCCAATTACAGCTTGTCCCTGCTGAATCCTGGTTTGACCTCAGATAGTTCCCAATCACAGCTTGTCCCTGCTGATTCCCGTTTTGACCTCAGATAGTTCCCGATCACAGCTTGTCCCTGCTGGTTCCTTGTTTGACCTCAGATAGTTCCCGATCTCAGCTTGTCCCTGCTGGTTCCTTGTTTGACCTCAGATAGTTCCCGATCTCAGCTTGTCCCTGCTGGTTCCTTGTTTGACCTCAGATAGTTCCCGATCTCAGCTTGTCCCTGCTGGTTCCTTGTTTGACCTCAGATAGTTCCCGATCTCAGATTGTCCCTGCTGGTTCCTTGTTTGACCTCAGATAGTTCCCGATCTCAGCTTGTCCCTGCTGGTTCCTTGTTTGACCTCAGATAGTTCCCGATCTCAGCTTGTCCCTGCTGGTTCCTTGTTTGACCTCAGATAGTTCCCCATCTCAGCTTGTCCCTGCTGGTTCCTTGTTTGACCTCAGATAGTTCCCGATCACAGCTTGTCCCTGCTGAATCCTGTCGATCACCCTCTCACTAATTCACACAGCTTCCTGGGCCCCCTGTTAGCCTGGGCCCCGTACAGAAGAACTGGTGGTACCCCTTTATCCACGGCCCTGACCACGGTACCACCTGCCTGGAGTTTGCATGTTCTCCCTGTGCCTGTGTGGGTTTACTCCAGGTACTCCGGTTTCCTCCCACACTCCAAAGACATGCTGGTACGGTAATTGGACCTTGTCTAAATTGGCCCTAGTATGTGTATGTATAAATGTAAGTTAGGGACCTTAGATTGTATGCCCCTAAGCCTGGGTTCACATATATGCGGTGCAGTATATCGCATGTGATTCGCATGGGAACCGCACTCCTGTGCAAATCACATGCCATTTGTGTGCGGTGGGATTGCAGCCATACATTTTATACGGCTCTGATCGCACCGCACCCAAAACGTGCGGGATCCTTTTTTTGGTCGGCACTAGAATCGGATCGCATGGGTATTCACACCTATGCGATCAGATTCTGCACATCGCACCGCTTTTTGTGGACCGCTTTCAGAGTGTTGTTAACATACACACCCGCAGCGGTTCACGTGAACAAGGTGCGATTATGATGCGGTGTGGAATCCTCACAGAAAACGCTGCAAATTCCGCACCGCAACAGTACGTACCTGGGCTGAGGGTTAGGGACTGATGTGAATGTACAATATATATGTAAAGCGCTGCGTAAATTGATGCCGCTATATAAGTACCTGAAATAAATACATAAGAGGAGATTACGTTTTTTCTGCATTACAATTATCTTAAGGCTAGGTTCACACTATCGCATCGCATGTGATTCACACAGGAACCGCATCGCATTCCTGTCCAAATCACATGCGATTTGTGTGCGGAGCGATTGGAGCCGTACATTATATATGGCTCTAATCGCACTGTACCCACACCAAAAAGGTGTAGGACCCTTTTTTGGGTCTGCACTAGAATCGGATCGCACGGGTATTCACACCTATGCGATCTGATTCTGCACATCGCACCGCGTTTTGCGGACCGATTTCGGGGTGTTGTTAACTTAACATACACACCCGCAACGGTTCGCATGGACGGTGTGCGATTCTGATGAGGTGCGGAATTTGCACTGAAAACACTGCAGATTCTGGACCGCATCAGTGTGAACCCGGGCTAAAGGGGTTGAAGCTGAAAATGTGGAAAGAAATCTAGAGCTCCATTTGCTACCCCGATGGAGGACTGCAAAGTATTAATTAATTCAATATTTTAAATCTCCTAGATTGTCAGCTCCCAGGATCAGGGCCTCCCATCCCTCTTGTATTGAACTGTATTGTTGCTGTATTGTCTCCCGTTATATTGTAAAGCGCTGAGCAAACTGTTGGCGCCATAAATCCTGTATAATAATAATAATAATAATATTCTTTATTCTATACTTACCAAACAAAAATAATAAATATCTTTTACAAATGTTATTTTTGAGTCCCGATCATAACAAAGAAAAGAAACCTCTTCAAGGAGCGCTCTACATCCCCATCCAAGTTCCTTTAGCCTTTTAAATATTTAATTCCCAGATACAAAGGCTTAAAAGTAAAGGGCGACGTGACCTTGAGGTCAGATGCGATGAAAGCCCTGAATTGGAGAAAATGCGATTGCCTAACATACCTAGAAGTGCACAAGGAAGCTTTAAAGCCGGCTGCATGGATGAGCGCCTCGGCTTCACTGCCGCCAGTCTATTAAACGTGGGGAAGACTGGGACCCAGGCAGCTCAGCAGCATCACGGGTCATCGCTCCGAGGTTGCGGGTCGTTTGGATCTGCCACTAAAAACTTTAAGACTTTTTTAACAAGGACAAGATTCTCGGGATTCATAAACTCCCTCCGAGAACTCCACTTCCGCAGGTTTTATCGCTCGCTGAAAGGCTCGGCTCCCAAGGCCCGTGCTGAGAGCATTCAAAAGTAAGCGAATCTCTCAAAGAAGTCGAAGGAGCACACCGGAAGAAGAGAGATGATTTCAATACGTGCATTTTACACGGACGTCCATAAACTGAACTTAACTGGGTGATTTCCTGTGAAATCCTCCCTCCGGCCTACCCTTCAGTCTCGCACAGTTGTAGTGGCTCCTCTCCTGGACTGAAATGGCTTACTCTGATTTCACTGCACACTGCGAGAAGCTCACAATGTGCATTAGATGCTGCAGTCAGTCAGATAGAGCTCCGCCTCATTTCCTGGCTGGAGGACATCCAACATCATTTAGGCTAGGTTCACAACTCTGCGTGTCAATTGATGTGTTTTTCCAGCGCGTTTTGCATATCGGAACACGCATTTTTGATAAGTTTAGGTAAGTATTGACTTTGATGCCACTTTCATGTGACTTTGGATAGGTGTGACTTGGATGAAACTTGGATGTGACTTTGGATGGGTTCAACTTGGATGCAGCTTTGGATGGATGCATCTTGGATGCAACTTGGATGTGATTTTGGATGGGTGTGACTTGGATGTGACTTTGGATGGGTACAACTTTGATGCAACTTGGATGTGACTTTGGATGGGTGTGACTTGGATGCAACTTGGATGTGACTTTGGATGGGTGTGACTTGGATGCAACTTGGATGTGACTTTGGATGGGTGTGACTTGGATGCAACTTGGATGTGACTTTGGATGGGTGTTGATTGGATGCAACTTGGATGTGACTTTGGATGGGTGTGACTTGGATGCAACTTGGATGTGACTTTGGATGGGTGTTGATTGGATGCAACTTGGATGTGACTTTGGATGGGTGTGACTTGGATGCAACTTGGATGTGACTTTGGATGGGTGTGACTTGGATGCAACTTGGATGTGACTTTGGATGGGTGTTGATTGGATGCAACTTGGATGTGACTTTGGAAGGGTGTGACTTGGATGGGTGCGACTTTGATGCAACTTGGATGTGACTTTGGATGGGTTCGACTTGGATGCAGCTTTGGATGGGTGCATCTTGGCTGCAACTTGGATATGATTTTGGATGGCTGTGACTTGGATGCAGCTTTGGATGGAAGCGACTTTAATGCAACTTAGATGTGACTTTGGATGGGTGTGACTTGGATGCAACTTTGGCTGGAAGTAACTTTGGACAGTTGCAACTTGGATGCAGCTTTGGATGGGTGCATCTTGGAGGTGACTTTGGATGGAGCTTTGGATGGGTGCTACTTTAATACAACTTAGATGTGACTTTGGATGGGTGTGACTTTGGCTGCAAGCAACTTTGGACGATTGTGACTTGGATGTGACTTTGCTGCAACTTTGGATGGGTACGACTTGTGCATTTCCCGCACCACACTGAAATTGCATGCTGTTCATGAGATCGGCTGCGGGTGTCAATGTTAAATGAATGACACCCCAAAACAGCATCTGCCTGAATCGAATGGCGCGGGTGTGAACACCCATGCGATCTGATTCCGGTGCGGCATTTTGGTGCAATTTGAGCCATGCAAAATGAATGGCAAATCACATGCGATGTGCCGCATCACGGCAGTGTGAACCTAGTCTTAGCTTAACAGCAGTGAATGATCCCATTATACCAGAGCTCCGCCATCTTGGATGGGGAGGCTGTATAGAAAGAATGATTGGCTGAAGTGCTGGGAATTACTGTATATCAGGGTTTCTCTACCAGGGTTCGTTGCTAGGGGTTCCCTGAGCAATTTCTGCCTCTCAGTTCCCAATCACACTGTTGTTCTTTTTAGCTATCTGTAAGGGGGTAATTCTAAGGCCATTCTGACCACCATGGTAAAGGACATTTTTGCCACTGAACACTAATAAACTGGTTTTAATAAGGGTTCCGTGAGACCTGAATATTATTTTAAGAGTTCCCTCTGAGGCAGGGTTTCTCAACCAAGGTTCCTCCAGAGGTTGCTAGTAGAGATGCACCAAAATTTTGGTGGCCGAAACGTTTCAAACAAAAAACACTCCTTTCGGCCGTTGGCTGAAATGAAAAAAAGCACCAATACAGGTGCCGAAAAAACCTCGCCCCTAGCCGCCGCTGCCACCGGCCGCTGCTCGATAGTTCTCAGCCTTACCTGAGAAACCATCGAACGATCCCGGCGCTGGGCATAGAGAGGAGTGAAGGAAAGATGGCCTCCACTCATCTCTATGCCCTTGGAGAACCGGAGTCAAGTCACTTCCGGTTCCGGCCATGTTTTAAAATTTTTTTTTAAAGCACTAGATCAATGCTTTTTTTTGATCCAATGATTTACATTACAGAGGAGAGATGTGGGGGTCTTATTGACCCCATATCTCTCCATAAAGAGGACCTGTCACTAATTATTTCTATCTCAAGGGATGCATGCATTTCTTGTGATAAAAGTGATTACAATTTTTTTTAAAGGGACAGTGAAAAAAAACAAAAAACAACCAACATTAAATAAATTTTAAAAAAAAGCTTAAAGTGCCCCCGTCCCCCCTTGCACGTTGTGGTGAACGCATACGTATGTAAATGGTGTTCACACACTTGAGGTATCGCTACGAACATCAGAGCCAGAGCAATAATTGTCGCACTAGACCTCCTCTGTAATGTTACACTGCTAACCTGTAGAAATGTTTAAAGCATCAACCATGGAGATTTTTAAGTACCGCAGTTTCACGCCATTCCATGAGCGTGCGCAATTTTAAAGCGTGACATGTTGGGTATCTATTTACTCACTGTAACATCCTCTCTCATATTTTACAAAAAAATTGGGGTACATGTTGTTTTCTTTTGTTTTGTTTTTTTTTTTCAATCAAAGTGTATTTGTTTCCAAAAAATATAAATTACATTTTTAAAAACTGCGCATTTCGGTTTCGGTTTTCGGCCAAGATCATATTGAATTTTCGGTTTCGGCACCACAATTTTTATTTCGGTGCACCACTAGTTGCTAGGGGTTCCCTGAGCAATTTCTGCCTGTCAGATAAGCTCCCACTGCCGCCATCGATCTACTTAGCGATCTGTAAGGGGGTAATTCTTCCCTATGATCACAAGTGTAAGGAGCCTTCTTCCCACTGACCATCGCACTAAAGTACCACGTGTTGTAGATATAGTCATTTAGCTTTTAGTTTTTGTAGCTGCTGACTTTTATTTTTTGACAGCGTGAGTGGAACTCCACTTTAACCTGCTTTTGGGTTTACTTTGACATTGATTTAAAGCACCTGTGCAAGGTGCAGGAAATCCTGAAAATATGACCTGTTGGGGGTACTTGAGGTTGGGAACGACCAGTCTAGCCAAGTGACTAGCCAAGGTGGTAAAGACTTCTGCTGACTTCCATGACTTTGAGCGAGGGAATGGGTAGGATAACTGGGGTCGTATATGATGACGGCGGCTGACCTCTACTTCCACCAAAGCTCCTTCAGGTACTTGAGGTTGGGAACCACTAGTCTAGCCATGTGACCAGCCAAAGTGGTTGAGACTTCTGTTGACTCCGATGACTTTGAGGGAGGGAATGGGTAGGATAACTGGGGTCATATACGACGATGGTGGCTAACCTTTACTTCCACCAAAGCTCCTTCAGACAGGTGTGGCCGACTCTCCACCTGCTGGTCCCTCCATCGCTGTCTGCGCTACCTTTCCCTCTCTCCTTTCCCTCCTCCTACTGTTTTCCCTTTTCAGAGAGGACCTCAATGGGAGACTTGTTCGGGGGCCCAAAGGCTTGGTGTGACTGTTTACAAAGAAGATCATTAGGAACAGTTTAGGCGGAACAAAAGCCCCCTTGTGTGTATTGTTTGCGCTAGTTTGACAGATCAGCGGGAAAGCTACTCCGGACAATGCATTCCTATGGAATCTCCAGCATTGTCACAGCACCTTCCGCATCCCTTTCATCTCCAATAATAAAAAAAAAATTGTCTGCTCGCTGAAAGAGATATTTGTCTTAATTAACCTCTTCCTCCGCCCAGATGTCTCCTTTAAAGGGCCACAGACGTAAATGGCGCGCCAGTTTATGTAAAAGGAACCTTTTATAGCGTTCAGTGGATAAATGCGTAATAGTATCAGGAGCTTATTAGGGGATTACTGAGATAAAGCTTGTATTGTGGGGAGAGACATTTTTCAGCACAGCTGACTTCCTGCCAAGTAATCCCACAGGATAATAACAACTGACGATTTTAAAGGCCAACCCCGGCCAGAAATGTTTTGTTTTTTTTTTTTTGTTAGAAGAGTGGCGACGGGTTGGAACCTGTGTCAGGTTTGTATTGCTGTCTGTGACTTCTGGAGATTTGCCTTCACTGTGTGTCTTCTGTGACACCAGGACAAGAAATGAAGGGACCTGGGGTTACCGGGACAATAAGACACAGACTGCAATGAAAACCCCACAGAGGTTCTAATTTTCCCCACTGCTATTTGCATAACTCCTCCCAAGAGCCAGCCCACCTCATGATTCAGGGGTGAGGGCTCTAAGGGCTCATTTACATTTGCTTGGATTTTAACATCTATTATAGCGCCTACTACTTTACCATGCTTTTTTATGTGTTTTTGAAGTTTAAATAAAGTTTGGCAAATGTCCAGTGTGTGCGGATTTTCTATTTGTTTTAAAGGGGCCCAGTAGTACCCCCGGCTCAGCAGATCTCCAGTTCAGTGGTACCCTTGTTCAGCAGATCCCCAGATTAGTTGTACCCTCATTCAGCAGATCCCCTGCTCTGCTGATCCCCCGCTCAGTAGTAACCCCCAGCTCTGCCGATCCCCCGCTCAGTAGTAGCCCCCTGCTCTGCTGATCCCCCGCTCAACTGTAACCCCCAGCTCTGCAGATCCCCCGCTCAGTAGTAACCCCCAGCTCTGCCGATCCCCCGCTTAGTAGTAGCCCCAGGCTCTGGCGATTCCCTGCTCAGTAGTAGCCCCAGCTCTGCCGATCCCCCACTCAGTAGTAGCCCCCTGCTATGCTGATCCCCCACTCAACTGTAACCTCCAGCTCTGCAGATCCCCCGTTCAGTAGTATCCCCCAGCTCTGCTGATCCCCCGCTCAGTAGTAACCTCCAGCTCTGCTGATTTCCCGCTCAGTAGTAGCCCCCAGCTGTGCTGATCCCCCGCTCAGTAGTAACCCCCAGCTGTGCTGATCCCCCGCTCAGTAGAGACCCCCAGCTGTGCTGATCCCCCGCTCAGTAGTGACCCCCAGCTGTGCTGATCCCCCGCTCAGTAGTGACCCCCAGCTGTGCTGATCCCCTGCTCAGTAGTAACCTCCAGCTGTGCTGATTCTATGCTCAGTAGTAACCCCCAGTTGTGCTGATCCCCCGCTCAATAGTAACCCCCTGCTCTGCTGATCCACCGCTGTTGGAGGAATGGAGACTGCCAGCCAACAAAAGGGGTTTGGAGACCTCCAGAGGAGAGGAGGCTATTAGAGGATAGGGGACCATCAGCCAACAACAGGATTGAAGACTGCCTGAGGAGAGGAGACTTCCACTCAACAAGGGGAAGAGTAGACAACTAGGGGATAGTAGACTACCAGCCAAGGGGGGGATTGGTGACTGCTGGAGAAGTGTAGAATACCAGTGGACAAAGGGGATTGGAGACCGTCATAGGAGAGGAGACTACTAACAAATAGGAGATTGCCAGCCAACAATGTGATAGGGTGCTGTCAGAGGAGAAGAGACTATTAGAGACTGAGAGACAGCCAACCAACAACGGTATTGGACAGTGGCAACCAACAAGGGTGAAAGCAGACCACTAGAGGATAGGACATTTTCATCCAACGGGGGATTAGGAGACCACTGGAATATAGGAAACTATCAGACAAAATGGGGAATTGAAGACCACCAGAGGATAGGAGACTACCAGCCAAGGACTGGACTGGAATGGAAACTGCTGGAAGAGTGGAATTGTGTTGGGAGCTATAACTTTTGACTTCTCTACACAGGAACAGGAATGATTAGCTCCTGAGGATATTGTATGGAATCCTGAACAATCCCAATAGTGATCAATTCTAATGTTTGCAAGTTTAAATGAAATATTTCCTTGGACAATGGTGTCTTCTTTATCACTAATCATGGTAATTTGAGATCCAGATGGGGTGATCAGCGCTGATGTTGAGCATTGCAAATCTGTAACGTGATTGGACAGCCCCACTGTTTTTCTGCATCAGCACCAACTGCCCAATTTATGTGATGGCAAAAACCTTTAGGACTCAACTGGGGGTGCGTTGGTATGTGTTATGTTGCACTGCGGTTGTGGCACATCAAGGCAGCCTTTTGCAAAAAGCTAAAGCACCTGATGTGCCGAAAATTGAACATGACATTTTTTGGAGTGAGAGGCCATCATCAGGCCTTATTGTGACAAAATTGTGGAAGCTCATGCAATGTCTACCTTGTAGCTTCCTTCTACATGACCCCACCACACACCAGCCTAGATGGCAATGTAAATAAAGAACCCACAAGAAGAATCAGAAAAGCAGAGGCATGGCGAGGATACATAAGCATGGAATCCTGTGTCCCCTGGTAGTTTTACCATGTGTTGCAGTATACTGCCTCTCTGTCTTGTCATCACCAGAGTTCATTCATTCTGAGGTGACAGGTAATGGGGTGACAGGTTCTGAGGCAGCGTGTTATGAGTTGATGTACTGAGGCGACATGTCCTGACCCAACAGGTACTGAGGTGACATGTTATGAGCTATGTTCTCAGATTACAGGTTCAGAGGTGACAGATTCTGAGATGACATATGCTGCGGTGACATGTTATGAGATGACATATTCTGCGGTGACATGTTATGAGATGACAGGTTCTGAGGTGACGGGTTCTGAGATGACATGTTATGAGGTGACAGGAACTGAAGTGACATTCTGAGATGACAGATTCTGAGGTGATGGGTTCTGAGGTGACGGGTTCTGAGATGACATGTACAGAGGTGACAGGAACTTAAGTGACATGTTATGAGGTGACAGGTTCTGAGGTGGCATGTTCTGAGGTGACGGGTACAGAGGTGACAGGTTCTAAGATGAGGGGTTCTGAGGTGATGGGCTCTGAGATGACATGTACAGAGGTAACAGGTTCTAAGATGGAGGGTTCTGAGGTGACGGGTTCTGAGGTGATGGGCTCTGAGATGACATGTACAGAGGTGACAGGTTCTGAGATGACGGGTTCTGAGGTGACGGGTACTGAGTTAATGGGTTCTGAGGTGACATGTACTGAGGTGACAGGTTCTGAGGTGAGGGGTACTGAGGTGACATGTACAGAGGTGACAGGTTCTGAGGTGAAGGGTTCTGAGGTGACATGTACAGAGGTGACATGTACAGAGGTGACGTGTTCTGAGGTGATGGGTACTGAGGTGACATGTACAGAGGTGACAGGTTCTGAGGTGACAGGTACTGAGGTGACAGGTACAGAGGCAACGGGTACTGAGGCAACAGGTTCTGAGGTGACAGGTACTGAGGCGACATATGTGAGGGGTTCTGAGTTGACATGTACAAAGGTGACATAGGTGACAGGTTCTGAGATGACATGTACAGAGGTGACAGGTTTTGAGGTGACATGTACAGAGGTGATGGGTCCTGAGGTGACAGGTTCTGAGGTGATGGGTTCTGAAGTGACATGTACAGAGGTGACGGGTTCTGAGGTGATAGGTCCTAAGGTGACATGTACAGAGGTGACGGGTTCTGAGGTGACATGTACAGAGGCAAAGAGTACTGAGACAATGGGTTCTGAGGTGAGAGGTTCTGAGGTGACGGGTACTGAGGTGATATGTACAGAGGCAAAGGGTACTGAGGCGATGGGTACAGAGGTGACATGTACAGAGGTAATGGGTTCTGAGGTGACAGGTTCTGAGGTGAAATGTACAGAGATGACGGGTTCTGAGGTGACATGTACAGAGGTGATGGGTTCTGAGGTGACATGTACAGAGGTGAGAGGTTCTGAGGTGACATGTACACAGGTGATGGGTTCTGAGGTGACATATTCAGAGGTGAGAGGTTCCGATGTGACATGTACAATGGCAATGGGTTCTGAGGTGACATATTCAGAGGTGAGATGACATGTTCAGAGGTGATGGGTTCAGAGGTGATGGGTTCTGAGGTGACGGGTTCTGAGGTGAGAGGTTCCGATGTGACATGTACAGTGGCAATGGGTTCTGAGGTGAAGGGTTCTGAGGTGACATATTATAAGCTGATGTACTGAGGTACCTGTTATGAGGTGACATTTATTGAGGGTTTTGAGTTGACATACTGAGGTGACAAGTAATGAGGTGCCATGTTTTATGAGGTGACAGGTACTCTCTCTAATAAAAGCACAATATCCATTGAGTGACCATTTAATTATATTGCCCACAGCCCACTATCACTGTAAACCTCTATACACCCCACCTCTGTCCATTGGAACCCTCACCTCAAACTCTTCCAGCGGCCGCCTCTTCTCTGCGTGACATCATCACCCTGCGACGCCGAGGACTGGCCTCCTTCCACCTGGAGCACTTCAGGGGGCGGGGCTTGCCGTGTAGCTCTATGGAGCTGAAGCCGGGTGTACAGGGTGTGCTCTCCAGTGTACCCGGTATCATGGTTTCCTGGCTGCCTTGTGTGAGTTGTGACCGTACAGTTTGGTTGATTTCCTGTCGGATTTGGGCTCCTGGGACTTGTTCTGAGTTGTGTGTTGTTAAAGATTAGCAAATGATTTGATCCTCAGCCAATGAGAGAACATTGTCCCTTCTGCCATGTTTACAGCAGCCTGGAAGGGGTATTGGGATTTGCACCCCTTTATTACCTCATATTTATACCAGGTACCCCCTTAATGTAGAGTACCCCCTCAGGTGTGCCGATTTATCCCATAAATATGAGACCAACAATCCTGTCTGCCCTGAGAAGTCCTTGTTCGGTTTCCTTCCATTTTATCACACGGACTTCATTTATTAGGAATCCCCCCAATTGTCTTCATTTGTTGTCACTCTACCATGAATGGGACCCACGTGTCCACGTGACTTAGGGGTTCATGCATCCACGTGACTTTGGGGTTCATGCGTCCACGTGGCTTTGGGGTTCATGCGTCCACGTGGCTTTGGGGTTCCTGCGCCCACGTGGCTTTGGGGTTCCTGCACCCACGTGGCTTTGGGGTTCCTGCGCCCACGTGACTTTGGAGTTCATGCGCCCAGCCACATCAGGATGTGTAATGTTAAATCTGGGTGGATTTTGGGCCCCAGAGGGCCACAGGTTTTGCGTACAGCCGTATCCTGAATGTATACTAGGGTTTCCGCCTTAAACCCGAACACATATTAATGACACGGGTTCTGTGGTTGATAAAGGTGGTAAGTAAACTCACTTAGTGCCTTATCTGCTTTAAAATTATCCTCAGAACCCGTGTCATTAATGTGTGTTCGGTTCAAAGGATAAGTTCACCTTTTGGACAAAAATAATAAATGGACATTTTTCAAATCTGACAGGTAGTACGGGGAAACTTCTCTGTCAGAGGGAGGGGGGCGGCGGGCGCTGCTGCAGGCTATGAGAACATATTGCACCCTAAAAGCAGGTGGAATATGTAACATGTTCCAAAGGTGAACTTATCCTTTAAGGGATTTAAAGGATAAGTTCACCTTTTGGACAGAAATAATAAATGCACATTTTTTTGCAGGTAAAAAAATGTGTATTTATGATTTTTGTCCAACGGAGCACGACAAGCATTGCACCAGGAATCAGTAGATCGCTGATGCCATGCAGGTCTCCTGCAGACCTGTCAGAATATCTTCTTGCCGTACTTTGATGTACAGTCAAGCAGATATTCTGACAGGAAGCTTCAATGACCTACCACGGTGCTCCACAGAGCCGTGGTAGTCCATTGAAAACTACAAGCCGACAGCTGCTAAGGCTGCCGTGACTTGTAGGCACTCATTCACAGAACTCAGTGAATGAGTGATGTGGCCGTGTGGGCGGAGCCCCGCAGGGCCGCACTGTTTTCAAATCTGAAAGTACGGGGAGAAGTTTCCCCGTACTACCTATCAGAGAGGGGGAGGCGGGCACGGCTGCAGCTATGGGAACATGTTACATGTTTCATCCTAAAAACGGGTGGGACATGTAACACGGGGCTGTGTGGGCGGAGCCCCGCAGGGCCACACTGTTTTCAAATCTGACAGTACGGGGAGACGTTTCTCCATACTACCTATCAGAGAGGGGGCGGCGGGTGCGGCTGCAGCTATGGGAACATGTTTCACCCTAAAACGGGTGGGACATGTAACATGTTCCAAAGATGAACTTATCCTTAAAGGCATGAGGTGGCAACCCTAAGGCCTACATAGCTCTGAGTGTAAACATCCGGACACAGAAAGTGTGTATGAGATTGGTTGTAGGAGGTCTTATTCACACGGGCCTAAAATAGCATACACCCGTGTAGAGGCGTGTTTACGGGAAGGGGGATGCACATATGTTCCATGCATTACCTCACAGGCTGTCCCATTCACGTCAGCTGCTGTGTCCCAATATGACATCCTTGGGGTGTGCGTGTCCCCCTGAACCCACCCTGTGTGCATTCACCTGCACCCACACAGATGTCATATTGGGACACAGCCCAGGTCATATCAGTGGGATTGCCTACACTGGGATGCACAGAACACCTGGAAACATGGTCCTGCATGGGCGTGCACCATAGCTATCCTGTGTGATCAAGGCCCAAGGACTGATGAAAACCTCCATTATGTTAAAGTGGTTCTAAAGTCAAACATGTTTTTTTTTACCTTGACCGCTTGCGGACCAACTGCCCGCAGGCACAGCATCTTACCTGTACATCGCTGGCCTCTTTGGGTACAGGGTGCCCGCTGATCGGCTGCATTCAATCACAGCCCAGAGCCCTGTGTTGACCATCAATACAGGGCTCTGTACTGAAAGAACAATCTCTCTGTTTCTTCTCCCTGCAACGCAGGGAGAAGAAACAAAGATGTATTTAGTAAAAAGCTGCACACATTACACACATTTAGGCCCCTTTCAGAGGGGGCGGACCCATTTAGCGTATCCGCTTGCTCAGCGGGGGGGGGGATCTCTTAGCTGATCCCCACTGTGGAAGTGGATGACAGGTCTGTGTCCGCTCTGCAGCAGACACAGCCTGCTGTTTTCTATGGGGCAGTCAGCTGGAAACGGACTGCCTGTCCATTTCCACCCAACTGTCATCCGATCCGATCTGCCAGACAGATGGGGATGAGATCCCCATGGGAGCTACTCTGTACAAAACCATTACACAGAGCAGGTATGTATAGCATGTTCGTTGTTTTAATTTAAAAAAAACCCAAAAAACTAAGCTTTATTGTCGCTTTAATAACCAGGCCTATTATGACATTTTTTGTTTACAAGTAAAAAGAAAGCCACCAAGTGGTAGGCCACGTCACATGACAGAGCGGGGTCAGCGCATGCTGAAGCGCACAGTGCGCAGAAGTCGCCAACTGTCTGCAGAGTCAATAGCTAAAGACCTCCAAACTTGGTGTGGCCTTCAGATGAGCCCAACAACAGTGCGTAGAGAGCTTCATGGAATGGGTTTCCATGGCCGAGCAGCTGCATCCAAGCCTTACATCACCAAGTGCAATGCAAAGCATCAGATGCCGTGGTGTAAAGCATGCCGCCACTGGACTCTAGAGCACTGGAGACATGTTCTCTGGAGTGACCAATCACGCTTCTCTGGCAATCTGATGGACGTGTCTTGGTTTTGCGGTTGCCAGGAGATTGGTACTTGCCTGACTGCATTGTGCCAAGTGTAAAGTTTGGTGGAGGGGGGATTATGGTGTGGGGTTGTTTTTCAGGGGTTGGGCTTGGCCCCCTAGTTACAGTGAAGGGAACTCTTAAGGCGGCAGCATACCAAGACATTTTGGACAATTTCATGCTCCCAACTTTGTGGAAAGAGTTTGGGGATGGCCCCTTCCTGTTCCAACATGACTGCCCACCAGTGCACAAAGCCAGGTCCATAAAGACATGGAGGAGCCAGTTTGGGGTGGAGGAACTTGACTGTCCTGCACAGAGTCCTGACCTCAACCCCATAGAACACCTTTGGGATGAATTAGAGCGGAGACTGCGAGCCAGGCCCCCTCCCCCGACATCAGTGCCTGACCTGACAAATGTGCTTTTGGAAGAATGGTCCAACCTTCCCATAGACACCCTCCTAAACCTTGTGGACGGCCTTCCCAGAAGAGTTGAAGCTGTTATAGATGCAAAGGGTGGGGCCAACTCAATATTGAACCCTATGGACTAAGACTGGGGGGCCATTAAAGGTCATGTCTGTGGAAAGGCCGGCGGCCCAATACTGGGGGCGATATAATGTACAATACATATCATATAATACACTAATAACTGAGTATGAATTCCTTTTACAGGCAGAGGCCAGGAAGCATGGCATAGAGAACAGTAAGCGCTAGATCCTTTTTTTTTTTTTTTCGCGGCCCCAGTGTGAGGGAAAATGTGAACATCTGATGGGTATCTATTACCTCGTGTCCAACGCAGTAAAAATCAGGATCTTGCTAAGCACATAAAACTTCTCTGACTCGTCACGAACGGCCCGGGCTGCGCATGGTAACAATTTCTGGCCAGATTTCATTTTTTTTAACCCCCCCCCCTTTTTCTCTAATTTATGGAGCTGGTAATGCAAAACCACTTTCTCTCCTCATGCAAACTGATTTTTGGAAGCAATTGTTAAATTGCTTCCATCGCTGGGGCTCAAGTTTGTTCTCTGCTGTTGAAGTTCATTTTAGTTAAACAGTCTTTTTCGAACATATGGTGCGCGATGTTATCAGCCAGTTGGACCGCTTCCATTGATAGGCGCGCGGCCAGGTATGCAAATGAGGCTGGACCGCTGGGGGAGACCATCTGCCAAGTTACGCGGGATGGATTCTGAGGCGGAATGTGATGTAACCAGCCTGGAGAACATGACAACCAGCGACGGGCTGTCAGGACAAAATGATTTCTTCTTGGTAACTAGATCTTAAAGGGCACCTGTGTTTAATTGTCAAGTCCTCGCAGCAGTTATGAGCTCCTGCCTTCAAAAGCCGAAATCCTGCCAGAAAGTTTGATTTCATTTTGGACAGAGAAGGTAAGAGGTAAGTCCATCTATTGTGAAAAAATGCCAGTGTTCACCTGGTGATGGGAAGCTGCAATTCAGGACAGGTGACTGATCTTGTTACTGCTCCTTGCATCGTGATCTATTGACGTTGCCAGTGGAAGTCTTCTGGACCCTGTGAGAACTCCCTGGGGACCCTGTGAGAACTCTTTGGGGACCCTGTGAGAACTCTTTGGGGACCCTGTGAGAACTCTTTGGGGACCCTGTGAGAACTCTTTGGGGACCCTGTGAGAATTCTTTGGGGACCCTGTGAGAACTCTTTGGGGACCCTGTGAGAACTCCTTGAGGAACCTGTGAGAACTTTTTGAGTACCCTATGAAAACTCAATGGAATCCCTGTGAGAACTCCTTGAGGAACCCGTGAGAACTCCTTGAGGACCCTGTGAGAACTACTTGGAGACCCTGTAAAAACTCATTGGGGAACATGTGAAAACTCATTGAGGACCCTGTGAGAAATTCTTGGGGTCCATGTGAGTACTCCTTGGAGAACCTGTAAGAACTCCTTGAGGACCATGTAAGAACTTTTTGAGGACCCTATGAAAACTCAATGGAAACCCTGTGAGAACTCCTTGGGGACCCTGTAAGAACTTTTTGCGAACCCTATGAAAACTCAATGGAAACCCTGTGAGAACTCCTTGAGGACCCTGTGAGAACTCCTTGAGGACCCTGTGAGAACTCCTTGAGGACCCTGTGAGAACTCCTTGAGGACCCTGTGAGAACTCCTTGAGGACCCTGTGAGAACTCCTTGAGGACCTTGTGAGAATTCCTTGAGAACCTTGTGAGAATTCCTTGGGGAGCCTGTGAGAACTCCTTGGGGGCCCTGTGAGAACTTTGTGGAAACCCTGTGAGAATTCCTTGGTGACCCTGTGAGAACTCCTTGAGGACCCTGTGAGAACTCCTTGAGGACCCTGTGAGAACTCCTTGAGGACCCTGTGAGAACTCCTTGAGGACCCTGTGAGAACTCCTTGAGGACCCTGTGAGAACTCCTTGAGGACCCTGTGAGAACTCCTTGAGGACCCTGTGAGAACTCCTTGAGGACCCTGTGAGAACTCCTTGAGGACCCTGTGAGAACTCCTTGGGGGCCCTGTGAGAACTTCATGGAAACCCTGTGAGAACTCTTTGGGGGCCCTGTGAGAACTCCTTGAGGACCCTGTGAGAATTCCTTGGGGACCTTGTGAGAATTCATTGGGGGCCCTGTGAACTCCTTGGGGACCCTGTGAGAACTCTTTGGGGACCCTGTGAGAACTACTTGGAGACCCTGTAAAAACTCATTGGGGAATATGTGAAAACTCATTGAGGACCCTGTGAGAAATTCTTGAGAGCCCTATGAGAACTACTTGGGGTCCATGTGAGTACTCCTTGAGGAACCTGTGAGAACTCCATGGAGACACTGTGGCAACTTCTTGGGGACCCTGTGAGAACCCCTTGGGGTATCCTGGTCTTGATACCAGTTTCCTTCGGGTAGTCCAGTTTCCTCCCACATTTCAAAGATACGCAGGTATGTTACATGGCTGCTGTATAAATTGGCCTCTAGTAAGTATATGCATGTGTGTATGTATCTAAGATAGGAACCATAAGCTGGCCACAAATGGTTCAGACAGGCAACTGGTTGAAAAAAATGAAACTGATTCCACCATCCACACATTCAATACGGATAGGGGAATCCTCCCCGCTGTCTCATTTCATTCTGACAACGGGACTCCCCCCCCCTACCAATAGAATAGCCTAACCAATTGGCTGCAACGGCTGATTGAGCAAAAATTTACCAACGAGCTGGTTTATAAGAAGTCGATCAACATATCAACGTCTCATAAGCAGGAACAGCCATACATGGATCGCAATTTAGCCAATTCCTACCAAAAGGATTGCTAGATTTTGAACTGCGAATTGACAGAGTGCTGGCTAAGGATGCAAAGGCAATCCGAAATCCTTTTGGGAAGCAATCCCCCCCACATCAGTACCCAGCAACAGCCTTGAAGCCCATTCCTCCGAAACGCATTGGTTCGATAGACATGTTTACATTTTTTGATAAACGTTCTATGAACCCTACATCAAAAGTTGCTTTTTCTGGACACTGCGTGCTGCTTCCTCTCCGCCCAAACCATGGCAGATATGGAAGATTCCTGGTTTCTCTGTACTCTAATGCAGAATAACACACCGTTCAGTCAACGGGAAGCACCCACGCTGTCACTAATGCAGGCCATAGACGGGTCGAAAATCGGCCGGGAAAAAAAAAAAATCGGCTGATTTTCGCACCATTAGTAGGTTAATTGGTCGGCCATTTTTCGGGGTTTTGGCACATTTTTTTTTATCGGTAAAGTTGGAAAATTTGCGGCGGATTTTGACGGCAATGATGGGCAAATCGTTTTACCGATAAAAAACCTGCGCATGAGCCGTGACCAGTGGCGGATTGACAACTCATGGGGCCCCCGGGCAATAGGGGATCATGGGGCCCCTGTGTCATGTGTCCCAAACTCAAAAAAACCTATGGAAAAGGTACCAGGGGCATCTCATGAGGCCCCCTACTGACCCTGGGCCCTCGGGCAGTGCCCGAGTTTCCAAATGGTCAGTCTGCCCCTGGCCGTGACCTGCAAGAAGAAGAAAAGAAGCAGAATAAGAAAAAGAAGAAGAAATAGAAGAAGAATTCCAGTCCGCTATTATAATTTATATGAAAAGTCTTGTAGTTGCAACAATGTATCCATTTGTATCCGAATAAAAACATCTGTATCTGTAATGGATACATTGTTGCAATCGCAATACTTTTTCATGTCAAATATTATAGCGAAGCTCTCTGCAAGGGACAGAAGTAATTAAATGTCGGCCGTAGACGGGACGAAAATCTGCGGATTTTTTTTTTTTACTGTTGGTGGTAACGTCGGCCGATTGAACGACCAATTTTTCTTTTTTTTTTCTTTTAAAACGTCCGGTTTTCGACCCGTCTATGGCCTGCATAAGGATGGCCATGGACAGATCAAAACTTGCCCACTTCAGTGGTGTCTGCTCGAATTTCGGTGTGTGTTTGTCTCTGCTCAACAGAAGTCAGTTGTTTGATCGGCTTCTGTTGAAGTGACATGCTGGAAAACTTCTGTTGATCAGTGGCTGTAGCCGCTGATCAGTGTATCCACTTGCCGATCACAATACATACATATACGTTGCAGTATGCAAGTGGTTTACCGGAATACCCCGGTATCTTTTTTTTTCCCAGCTAGCAGCTGGCTCTTTAATGAAAACGGTCCGGATGCCTTCCCGCCACTTGTCATTTCATCTGTGAGAAATGATCCTACGGTGCAGCCGGCTGGACACAGAACGGAAGAGAGACCAGATCATCTCTGATCGCCTCTATGGCCTCAGAGGACCGGAGCGACGGCATGACGTCACTTCCGGTCTAGGGCAGATGTAAACTTTTTCTTTAAAAGCAAAAGATCATAAAAAACTTCATCTTTTGCTTTTAAAGGTAAAGCAGAGATTTGGGGTCTTTTTGACCCCAAATCTCTCCATATAGAGGACCCGTCAAAATAAATAAGAAAGGAAAAAACATTTTAAAGCGCCCCCATCCCTCCATGCTCGTGTGCAGAAGTGAATGCATATGCAAGTCGCGCACGCATATGTAAACTGTTCCCAGCACATGTGAGTTATCACCTCGAACGTCAGAGCGAGAGCGATCATTTCTAGCGCTAGACCTCCTCTGTAACTCTAAACAAGTAACCTGTAAACTTTTTTAAAGCGTCGCCTATTGAGATTTTTAAGTACCATAGTTTGTCGCCATTCCACGAGTGTGCGCGTTTTTAAAGCGTGACATGTTTGGTATCTATTTACTCAGCATAACATCATCTTTCATATTTTACAAAAACCATGGGGTATATATTGTAGGGTTTTTTTAATTCAATAAAGTGTATTTTTCCAAAATAATTGCGTTTGAAAACCCGCTGAGCAAATACCATGTGACATAAAAAATTGCAACGATTGCTATTTTATATTCTAGGGCCTCTGCTTAAAAAAAAAATAAAAAAAAAAATATATGTGTGTATATATATATATATATATATATATATATATAAAATGTGTGTGTATGTATGTATAGATAATATTTGGGGTTTATAAGTAATTTTCTAGAAATAAATACTGAAAATGCTTGGTCTTTAAGTGGGTATTTTTACAGTGGTGAGTCCCACTGGCAGAAGAATACGATGTCCAGGCAGGGAGGATTCCTCCATTAACCTCACTTGTGGGAATGGAGGAATCTGTTAGGCCCCTTTCACACCGGTGTTCCATGTGTTTCTTTTTCATCTGTCCGTTTACAGATGAGAAACGGACACCCATGTATTTCTAAGGACTAGCGGATGTAAACGGATGATCATCTGTTTATATCCATTAATGTTCGCAACTGTTATCTGTTTTTCTAAGGGAAGAAAACCCTATTTTTCTTCCGTTTAAAAAAAAAAAAAAGACAAAAAAAAATGTAAACTGATAAAAAACGGATGTAAGCGGATGAAAAACGGATGTAAACGACATAATGTCCATTTTTGTATTGGTAAAGGATGTAATAAAACGGATGTAAACTGATGTGACTGGACTGAGGAAAAAAATGGAATGCCTGTGTGAAAGGACCCTATGTCTTTTCTGAAAAAAAAAGAAAACAAATAAAAAAAAATAACTGCCTACGGCCAGCTTTGTTAGCTTTATACGTCTACGGCCAGCTTGGCTAGCTTTATACGTCTACGGCCAGCTTGGCTAGCTTTATACGTCTACGGCCAGCTTGGCTAGCTTTATCCGTCTACGGCCAGCTTGGCCAGCTTTATCCGTCTACGGCCAGCTTGGCCAACCTCATACATCATGTGACTGGTGCTGAAGCAGCCGCAGGTTCACTTGGGTTTATAGACTTCACATGGCAGCCTCCCAATCCAGCTGCATTTTGATGCGATCGAATAACCATCTAATGTCTGTGCGTTACCTGCAGATACCACCAGCCAAGACTTTACGGGGGAAAATGGTAAATGGACAAGTGAAACCAAAAAACAATGTCCGACTGCTATTATTATCCAAAATTGATATTCCGGGGGCTTTAGGTGTCTGCAGCATGACCCCCCCCTCCCCAAAGGCTAAACCCAGACACAGGTGCACGGGGTGCGATCTGTCTGACTATGGGCAAGTTTTAAGGGACACAGCGGGATGTGGGTTCAGAGCTCGGCCTCTCCTGTAGGAGTAATGTGGATGATCCGAGGGAAGCTGAGCTCTGCAGTTTGTCTCCCAGCTCTCTGGATTACAGGAATGTTTTCCTCCAACAATCCTTATCTTCTGAGTTATTGTCAGATAAGAGAGTGTTGCATCACAGGAAGGATCTGCAAATTCCCCACTGCCTCTCTGACCGGCTCCTTTCCATGGGCCGGCCAGATGCCTGGAATATTCAGGGCGCCTTGGATCAAGCTGCCTGTGCTGCAGAGCGTACACACAGGTGCTTCAAGGGAGCGCTCCTCAGTTTTCTGATATTTTTAGCACTTGGCTCAGTGACTTGTACAGGAGGACACAGCACTGATTGGAAATTTAGAGTCTGTCTGATATCAGCCACAGAGCAACAGATTATCCATTATCAGGACTTTTGGATAAAGCAGCCCTCGGGCTCTGTCCTACGGCTGGTGGAGAGCATGTATTTAAAGTTGTATTAAAACCCAAAACCGAAAAATGTCATATATTGCAGCTTAGCAATCATGAGATGTGGCGGCTGCATTAGTTTTCTTTTATTTCCCCTGGTGATCTGGCCAGTAACACACCTCCTGTATTAGAGCACCCCCACTCTGGATGAAGGGGCACCTTTGGACAGAAGCATTGTCACTTTGGGGGGGAGGGCATTGTTAGATGGACTAGAATGTTTAGATACACTAGCAAATTGAAGCCAAACTCCAGCTCACCATAGATGGTTTGTTTCTTTGTTGCCGGCCATAGATGGTTTGTTTCTTTGTTGCTGGCCATAGATGGTTCGTTTCTTTGTTGCTGGCCATAGATGGTTCGTTTCTTTGTTGCTGGCCATAGATGGTTTGTTTCTTTGTTGCCGGCCATAGATGGTTTGTTGCTTTGTTGCCGGCCATAGATGGTTTGTTTCTTTGTTGCTGGCCATAGATGGTTTGCTTCTTTGTTGCTGGCCATAGATGGTTTGCTTCTTTGTTGCTGGCCATAGATGGTTTGTTGCTGGCCATGGATGGTTTGGTTCTTTGTTGCTGGCCATAGATGGTTTGGTTCTTTGTTGCTGGCCATAGATGGTTTGCTTCTTTGTTGCTGGCCATGGATGGTTTGGTTCTTTGTTGCTGGCCATGGATGGTTTGGTTCTTTGTTGCTGGCCATAGATGTTTCTTTTTTTGTTCAGTCAGTGGGCTGATTGGAAAAAAACCCAAAAAACTAACAGATTCCTCCATCCACACAACCGAGGTGAATGGAGGAATCCCCCCAGTTTGGACAATAAATCCTGACAGCGGTACTCTCTGTCAGAATACGCTGGTCAGCGTTTGCAGCTGCTGATCAACAAAGGTTTTACAGCAGGGAGAGAGGAGCTGAGGTTAGGGGTTACGTTTACTAGTTAGGTCAGTCTTCCTCAACCTTTTTACCACAGAGAAGCCTCTAAAACAATTATCAGGTCCCAAGGAGCCCTCAATAAATCACTTCATTGAGGTCCCATGGGAAAAAAGCCCTCTTACATTGGGGGTCAGTGGGAAGAATGCCCCTTACATTGGTGGTCAGTGGGAAGAATGTCCCTTACATTGGGGGTCAGTGGGAAGAATGTCCCTTACATTGGTGATCAGTGGGAAGAATGTCCCTTACATTGGGGGTCAGTGGGAAGAATGTCCCTTACATTGGAGGTCAGTGGAAAGAATGTCCCTTACATTGGAGGTCAGTGGGAAGAATGTCCCTTACATTGGTGATCAGTGGGAAGAATGTCCCTTACATTGGTGGTCAGTGGGAAGACTGTCCCTTACATTGGAGGTCAGTGGGAAGAATGTCCCTTACATTGGTGGTCAGTGGGAAGAATGTCCCTTACATTGGTGATCAGTGGGAAGAATGTCCCTTACATTGGTGATCAGTGGGAAGAATGTCCCTTACATTGGGGGTCAGTGGGAAGAATGTCCCTTACATTGGGGGTCAGTGGGAAGAATGTCCCTTACATTGGGGGTCAGTGAGAAGAATGTCCCTTACATTGGTTGTCAGTGGGAAGAATGTCCCTTACATTGGTGGTCAGTGGGAAGAATGTCCCTTACATTGGTGATCAGTGGGAAGAATGTCCCTTACATTGGTGATCAGTGGGAAGAATGTCCCTTACATTGGGGGTCAGTGAGAAGAATGTCCCTTACATTGGGGGTCAGTGAGAAGAATGTCCCTTACATTGGTTGTCAGTGGGAAGAATGTCCCTTACATTGGGGGTCAGTGGGAAGAATGTCCCTTACATTGGTGGTCAGTGGGAAGAATGTCCCTTACATTGGGGGTCAGTGGGAAGAATGTCCCTTACATTGGGGGTCAGTGGGAAGAATGTCCCTTACATTGGTGGTCAGTGGGAAGAATGTCCCTTACATTGGGGGTCAGTGGGAAGAATGCCCCTTACATTGGTGGTCAGTGGGAAGAATGTCCCTTAAATTGGTGGTCAGTGGGAAGAATGCACCTTACATTGGTGGTCAGTGAGAAGAATGTTCCTTACATTGGGGGTCAGTAGGAAGAATGCCCCTTACATTGGGGGTCAGTGAGAAGAATGTCCCTTACATTGGTGGTCAGTGGGAAGAATGTCCCTTATATTGGTGGTCAGTGGGAAGAATGCCCCTTACATTGGAGGTCAGTGGGAAGAATGTCCCTTACATTGGAGGTCAGTGGGAAGAATGTCCCTTACATTGGAGGTCAGTGGGAAGAATGTCCCTTATATTGGTGATCAGTGGGAAGAATGTCCCTTATATTGGTGATCAGTGGGAAGAATGTCCCTTATATTGGGGGTCAGGGGGAAGAATGTCCCTTACATTGGGGGTCAGTGGGAAGAATGTCCGTTACATTGGAGGTCAGTGGGAAGAATGTCCCTTACATTGGAGGTCAGTGGGAAGAATGCTTCTTACAATGTTGGTCAGAGTGTAGGCTTGCCACCTCATCCCTTTAAAACCGAACCCATATTAGGTACACAGGTTCTGATTGAGGTGGTAACTCAACTTACTTCGTGCACTAAATTAGCCTCAGAACCTGTGTACTTAATATGGGTTCGGTTTTAAAGGGATGGGGTGGCAGCCCTATCAGAGTGCCTCTTTTACACGCAGCTGAAAAGGTCTCTGGTGTCATTCTGCTGCATTTTCTGAGTGGTGTTGGTAATTCCCTTATCCCCTCTATCTCGTTCCAGGCACCATCAGATAGGAGGATAGTCAGCCACAAGTCAAGGAACCCTAGCAACCTCTGGAGCAATCCTAGGGTAAAACTGCGGTTAATTTAGGGGTTAAGTAAAGGTTATGGGTTGTAATTGTAATTTACACAACTATAAAAAGATTTGATCCCACAGTTCTGGCTCTGAAGCGGGAAACCCACATGGTGGACCTTCTAGCTGCTTTCAGATGAGGTGCATGGTGGCCACAGAGTCCAGGGCGGAGCCGCAGACAGTTTAACAAAGGAAATGCAGCTTTGCATATCAATTAGAGGCTCCTGTCTCCTGTCTGGAATGTGACAGATTACTCCAGGTGATAGTGGATTGGCTTGCATTTGCTATTAGGCAGCCTGCAGACATGACATGGGGTCTGGATTATGCAGGATATGCCCGCTCAGTTGACATGCATGCTTACATCAATGGAGGAGAGACTGGGAGAACACTCACCGATCAGCAAAGACAACCCAACCTAACCCGCTGACAAGGCTCAGCCAAGGAACATCTACCACAGCCAGATCTATATATATATATATATATATATATATATAAAAAACACCTTTGTAATAAGCCCTATCCTGGCTGATAATGTCACTAGGGGTGCCTGATAAGAGCTACACACTGGGCTGAGCCAGGCATGCACCTTTACTTCATGAAGATCATACAGAGTGAACATGCTGCAGCCTGATGTTCCTATTTGTGCCACAAAATTCTAATTATTATTATACAGTATTTATATAGCGCCAAAGGGTATGCTCAGCGCTGTACAGTAGCGAGGGGGACAGAACATGAGACAAGACAGTAACAAAACAGTACACGGGGGGTTCGAGGGCCCTGCTCTTTCGAGCTTACAATCGAGGATCAGTGTTGGGGTTATAGGGAGGATCAGTGTTGGAGTTATAGGAAGGGTGGGTATTGGGGTTATAGGGAGGATCAGTATTGGGATTATAGGGAGGATCAGTATTGGGGTTATAGGGAGGATCAGTGTTGGAGTTATAGGAAGGGTCAGTATTGGGGTTATAGGGAGAATCAGTATTGGGGTTATAGGGAGCATCAATGTTGCGGTTGTAGGAAGGGTCGATGTTGGGGTTATAGGGAGGATCAGTGTTGGAGTTATAGGAAGGGTCAGTATTGGGGTTATAGGGAGAATCAGTATTGGGGTTATAGGGAGGATCAATGTTGGGGTTATAGGGAGAGTCAGTATTGGGGTTATAGGGAGAATCAGTATTGGGGTTATAGGGAGGATCAATGTTGGGGTTATAGGGAGAATCAGTATTGGGGTTATAGGGAGGATCAGTATTGGGGTTATAGGGAGGATCAGTATTGGGGTTATAGGGAGGATCAATGTTGCAGTTATAGGAATGGTCTGTGTTGGGGTTATAGGGAGGATCAATGTTGGGGTTATAGGAAGGGTCAGTGTTGGGATTTTAGGGAGGATCAATGTTGGGGTTATAGGAAGGGTCGGTGTTGGGGTTATAGGGAGTATCAATGTTGGGGTTATAGGAAGGGTTGGTGTTGGGGTTTTAGGGAGGATCAATGTTGGGGTTATAGGAAGGGTCGGTGTTGGGGTTTTAGGGAGGATCAATGTTGGGGTTATAGGAAGGGTCGGTGTTGGGGTTATAGGGAGGATCAATGTTGGGTTTATAGGAAGGGTTGGTGTTGGGGTTATAGGGAGGATCAATGTTGGGTTTATAGGAAGGGTTGGGGTTATAGGGAGGACCAATGTTGGGGTTATAGGAAGGGTTGATGTTGGGGTTATAGGAAGGATCGGTGTTGGGGTTATAGGGAGGACCAATGATGTTATAGGAAGGGTCGGTGTGGGGGTTATAGGAAGGGTCGGTGCCAAGATTGCATGGATAATAGTAGAGAACTTTGGGGTAATGCATCCCTGTTTGCAACAAAATCTCGGCACTAAAGCCAATAGAAGGAATATTGGTGATAACACTTGTGTAGCTCCTACAATTACTGAGTGATCGATCGATCAGGGTTTCCTAATTGTTTTGCTTTGAATAGCTTCTGATTAGATCACCTCTATACTCAGCTGTTTCTCTGGAAGGGATAATTGCTCTATTAATGACATTGTCTGAAAAATCGGAGAATCATCAGACTGATATCTCTCCTTAGAAGATCTTCTACCTGGAATTGTCCTATGGTGGTGCGCCATCACCCCATCTGTGAGCACATTATGGGGCATCATCCGCCCTGGGCAGGAGCGCTCCTTCCACCGCTGCTCTCTCTTGCTCTGCCCGCTGCTCCCTTAGTTCTGCCCGCTGCTCTCACCTAGTTCTCCCCGCTGCTCCCCTAGTTCTGCCCGCTGCTCTCTTGCTCTCTCCGCTGCTCCCCTAGTTCTGCCCGCTGCTCCCTCATCCACCTCCTATTCTTGCAGCAGAGGAGAGCATTGCTGCCTTCTTACGAGCGGTGCTGACCTGAGCTCAGTCTCTGGGACCCTCCAGAGAAGTAACCTGGTGGGATCTGGCAGCGCATTAAACTTTCTTTCTTTGCTCGCACTCCCTCCTCCCAGATCCCTTCCCCTCCCATCACATTCAGCCTCCTGCTGCCTCCTCTGCCTTCACAATCCACCAGGAACTGGGCAGACTGGTCGGGTCCCACTGGTGCGGAGATGGCCGGCTTCAGCTGATGCTCAGGAGGCCACCAGCAGGCTCCGATCTCCGATGGTTCTCCTTGGTCGGATGGCCCTCTCTTTATGAACTCCCCTTGGGATAGAAGCGCAGGTGCTCCGATCTTCTCCCTACACCTCCAGGGGAAATGAAGGGTCCTCTGAAGACCACGTCCGCGGTGCTCTACCTGCTCTTCAGATTCCTCCTGGCCGACTTCACCTTGGACAATGAGGTCCACTCCAGCTTCATCCAGAGAAGGCTGCGCAGCCAGGAGCGGCGGGAGATGCAGAGGGAGATCCTTTCCATCCTGGGCTTGCCGCATAGACCTCGGCCACACTTGTATGGGAAGCAGAACTCAGCCCCGATGTTCATGCTGGATCTGTACAATGCCATGACGGTGGAGGAGGAAGAAGCTGAAGGCTTTTCTTACCCTTATAAACCCATCTTCACCACCCAGGGGCCACCACTGGCCAGCCAGCAAGACAGCAACTTCCTCAATGACGCTGACATGGTCATGAGCTTTGTCAACCTAGGTAAGTCCCAAGGGGGCAATCCTACACTTCTTTGTAGAGCAGTCAATTAAAGTCCCCAGGGACTTCTGATGGATGGGAGATTAGTAGATATCTTCTACTTGGCTTTGCACTTTGTGGGAGGAATTTTGTTACCTTTCAGCATATACTGGGCTTTGCACTTGCTTTCTGGGGGGATTTTTGGTTCATTCTTGCCAGTGGTGGGCTTTGTATTTGCTTTATGGTGCATTTTTGGTTCATTCTTGCCCCTGCTAGGCTTCCTACTTGCCTTCTTGGAGGATTCTTGCCTGTGCTGGGCTTTGTACTTTTTCCCTTTTTTGGGGGGGGGTGGGGAGGTTGGCTCACTCTTGCCCATGCTGGGCTTTGCACTTACTTTGTGGGGGGATTTGCGTTCCTTTGAGCACATACCATTTGCTTTGTGGGGGGGGGCATGTGCTTGGTTCCTTTTAGTATATATTAGGCTTTTCACTTGATTTCTGAGAGAAGTTTTGGTTCATTCTTGCCCATGCTGGTCTTTGCTTTGGGGGGTTGGTACCTTTTTTAGATCATACTGGGCTTTGCAAACAATTTCTGGGAGATCTTTGGTTGATTCTTGCCCCGCATCTTGCACTTGCATTGGGGGGTGCCCTCCCTTTTTTTTTATTTTTTTATTTTTTTTTTTTTTTAGACCATATTTGACCTTTGCAATTCCTTTTCTTTTGTTGGGGTTTTTGGTCATATTGGGTTGCGCACTTACATTGGGGGGGGATTTTTGGTTCCTTGCAGCCCACCCCACCATAACCTGGCTGGTCATACACTCTAAATGGATGTGAACTGCACAGCCTTGTCGGTGCAATTCACAGTTGGGTTTCTTCAAGTGCATTTGTAAGCTTGAGCGTCTGTGTTGTAGCCCAGCTTTTCTCAATAATTTTTACCCAATTAATTTTCAGGTTTCAGGGACCTACTAAAACCAATGAATCAGTGGTCCTTAAGAGAAAAAATCTTACTTTGGTCAGTGTGAGGAATGCCACCCCCCTCCCCTTTTAAAGTGGTGGTTCGCATTCCATTATTACAGACAACTAAATAGTTCTCTGGTCTCCTATTGCTGGCTCTGCCAAGTGACATTGGCCCTGGAACTCTGCAGGAACCATCAATCAGCCACTGTTCAAGGAATCCCTGGCAACCTCTGGAGGAACCCTGGTTGCTCTTTCAGCCAATGGAAAGCTACTTACTTGGCAAGGATAGGCAAGACGTGAAAAAAAAGTGCTTGTTGGGCAACCAAAAAGCACATGACTAGGCCCCAAGGAAGATCTTGTAGGCCCCTTTCACACTTGAACCAGGTGTCTTTGGTGGTTTCTCTGGCTTTTCTTTGAGGGTTTTTTTTTTTTTTTTATGTCCGCACAAAATGATACTTCAGGTGTGAACAGGCACCATTGACTAGAATAGGAATCCTGATGTTGAATGTTGAAGCCCCTTGGGAATCACGCTTCAGATAACTCAGGTGGAAAATGGACCTAAACGCTTGCATGTAGCTAAGGGACTGTAGGCTCATTAGTTTTTTCTGTATGGTGTTGATGACCAGCATCAGAGTAACAATATAGGTGATTTTTAAAAAAATTAAAATAAATTTTTCCATATTCCCTGCGTTTTGATGTTTTATCGGTGCGATTTATGCAGGCCATACATGGTTCGTCCGAAAAATCGAAATGTTGTTTGTTCTGTAATCCATTGTTGCCACCAATGATTTCGAAAATCGGTCCTCTTTTTCACAAATTTTCCAGCATGCCCAATAAACGAAATGGGGAGGAACCACAAAGATTGGCCGATGCCATTGCCCCAGTAACAGAGCGAAAATCATCAGATTTTTTTCATACAAAAATCGTTCGGAATGCCAACCATGTATGGCCTGCATTAGAGTGGCTGGCAGAGTTTCCCAGTTGTTGGAAGCTCCGCTCACGTAGGAAGCTTTTTTTTCTTTTCCTTCAGTCCACCTTACCATCACCATTGGGTTGTACTGTTGTGAATCGATTTGTAAAAGTACAAATTGCAAGCCGTAACTAAAAAGCGTTTTTACCTGGGAAGGCGCAGCCAGTCGCCTGTTTAGAGCCATTTCGATGTTGCAAAGAAATTCATTTTCTTCGTTGGGAAAACAAACGATCCAGCTTTTAGCTGAAAATGCGCCAGTATGATAGCGTCTGGAACATGTGACCCTATCATCTACCCCGCTACCTGCATCTAGGTGGGAAGGGTTTCTTCATGTTATTTTGATGCGTTCTAAAGAGTGCAATCGCATTTAAAACACAATTTTTTTTTCTTAAAACTGCAAACCAAAAAAAGAAAAAAATACTTTGTTACATTTTATTTGAAATTTTCAGTAGTTTTAGATTTGACTTCACGGAGATGAGATTAAAATTTGATCACGGTTGACGTGATGGCTGTTTTTTTTTTTTTTTTTTTTTTCCCCTGCTCTCGATTTTTTTTGTTTCTTTTACATCTTTCAATAAACTTTATTGGAAGCTGTCGGTTTATAATGTAGCTTATCATCCTAATTCTGGTGGTCTAGCCAGCTTAAGGCCTGGATCACACCACAGAAACGCAGTACGGATGTGATTTCTACATGCACATTTTTTTTTTTTAGACCATATTTGACCTTTGCAATTCCTTTTTCTTTTGTTGGGGTTTTTGGTCATATTGGGTTGCGCACTTACATTGGGGGGGATTTTTGGTTCCTTGCAGCCCACCCCACCATAACCTGGCTGGTCATACACTCTAAATGGATGTGAACTGCACAGCCTTGTCGGTGCAATTCACAGTTGGGTTTCTTCAAGTAATTTTTGATGCATCGTGGTGTGTGTGTGTGTGATGTCCTTCCTTTCCTTCCCTTTTTCCTTTCCTTCCCTTTTTTCCTTTCCTTCCCTTTTTTCCTTTCCTTCCCTTTTTTTTTTTTCCTTTCCTTCCCTTTTTTTTTTTTTCCTTTCCTTCCCTTTTTTTTTTTTTCCTTTCCTTCCCTTTTTTTTTTTTTCCTTTCCTTCCCTTTTTTTTTTTTTCCTTTCCTTCCCTTTTTTTTTTTTTCCTTTCCTTTCAATCAGTATATGTGCTTACCAGTCCATTGCGTTTCAATGCATTTTATCACGTTCCGTGCAGAGAAAAAAATGCGCCATGTTCTAGGTTTTTGTGGGTGGTTTTTTTTTGCTTCTCCTACTGGAACACACTGGATCTGACCGCAATGGCGCAAATGATGCCATTGGAACCCATATAACCTAGTATCCATGCATTTTTTGATGCAAGAAAAACCACACTGGAATGCATGTGGTGTGAACCGGCCTTCACCCCTGGTTCAGATCTGTGCGGGTGGATTCGCATGAAAATGCGTGCAGCCGCACCACCCGCACAGGAATGCTGACCCGCGGGTGGGTGCCATTAGTTATAATGGCACTCCGCCCGCACTGGAAAACGCAACCATAATGGGAACCTCGGCTGTGTTTTCAAAAGAAGTGCCGGGACTTCTTCCCTGTGTGGCACGGGAGGTCCTTCAAATGAATGGGCTCTCATGACCGTGCAAAACGCGGCCCGCACGGCCGCATAGATGTGAACCCGGGGGTTAGGACCCATTCACACCAGATGCAGTGGGATGCATTTTTTTTTTTTTTTTTTAATGCATTCTCTTTGCATAGACGGTCCAATATAAATGTTGGCCAATGAGTTCACACCATTGCGTTGTGGTGCGGTTGAAAAAAAAAAAAAAATACAGCAAAATGCGTTTTTATGCAGGCCATAGATGGGTCATTTATCAGCCGAATTTTCGTCCGCACGAAAAATCGGCCGATATTCACGCCGTTAGTGGGGCCAGCCCGTCGGCCGTTTTTTGTGGATCTTCTCGTTTATTTTTATCAGTCATGCTGGAAAATCCCCGAAAAACGTTTTTCGTGGACATTGGTGGTAGTAACGGCACCAGCCGATTTTTCGTTTATCGGCTGACAAGTCGGCTGATAAATGGCCCGTCTTTGGCCTGCATTACTTGGCACATAAACGCATATAAGTGCAACACGCTTAAATGCAAATGGAACAAAAGTAAGTTTTTGGTGACCCGCCATTTTCCCTGTGCCAGAAACACCCGTCGACTTCGCCCCTTTTTTAACGCCCGTCAACTCCTATTTTTGCTGGGAAGCGGATGCTAGTGTACACATGCCACGGCTACAATGCTTTGCTTTGAATTCTACCCCCTGATGTACTTGGTGGACACTACCACTCGCCGAACGAAGCGAATGGGGCCCCTCAGTTGTGCACGATGCATGCAGTTGCAGTGTGGTCAGGGGCGGACTGACAACTCATCGGATACCCAGGGAATAGGAAATCATGGGGCCCCTGTGTCCTTGCCCACACTCAAACCACACCCAAAAAAGCCTATGAGAGGTAGCAGGGGCATCTAATGGGGCCCCCTGACCCTGGGCACTCAGCCAGTGCATAAATGGTCAGTCCGCCCTGGATTGTGGTATTTCAGCATCCAAGGGGTTAAAACGGGCAATTAAGAGGCGACACAATGCCTGCCTTACCGCCTGTTAAATGCTCTCTGAAGAGCAAACTGAATGCAGGTCGCTCTTCACAGAGCAAAGCAGGTGTAATAACGGCCTTCGAAAACAAATGTCCCGCGAGTACTAGTAGGCGCCTGTCAAACGCGTGGAAATTTATGAAAAAAAGCGCAGTTTCTTGCGGAAATGGCCCCTTTCTGAAAGCGATATGAATGAACAAAATGCAATTCGTTTTTCTAACTCGGTTTGCAAATGTAACAAACAAGTTTTTTTTTTTTTTTTTTTTGTGTGAATGTGAAGACCTTTCTGATCGTATGCTGCCCTTGGTCGTTGCAGCGTGCCAGAAGCGGCGCAGCCAGAGCGCGTTTTGTTTTTCAGGTGCATGACTGTATCAGACACGGTCCCAGCAGTCCTCGGATTGTACATGACCCGACAGGTTTGTTCTCTCCTTTGAAGTCCGTAATTACTGTATAGGATGAGAAGGGAGCAGGAAGCTGGGAGCTCAGCAGAGTTCAAAGCAAGGCCCTCGGTGATTCACCCTGCAACATGAAGCGTGAATGGACACAGTCCCATTAGGCGGCATAATAACATCTTTCGAGCTGCTTTGCCAGAACCCCTTCTGTGCCGGAGAGGCCGAAACCAGATGATGGCCGGCTTCAAAAGAGCGAAGAAAATGAGCAGAGGGGGGCGTTCAGTGTACATTGGATAGGATTTCATGGGATGAACAAGTGCAGATATGACGATAACTAAAGGAAATGTGTTTGTTTTTTTTTTTTTACTTTTGAAAAGAGTGGCGAGGGATTAGAACCCCTGTCCATTTTTTATTGCTGCTAGGGGGGATTCACCCCAGAGACTGAAAGAAAATTCCATATTTTGGGTTGTCACCAATCTTCCAGTGGGGACAGTAGTTCTGGTGACAGTACTTCATGCCATTTGAATTGGTTGTTTAAGTTTGTCCATATATTACATAGGTAGCTATAAATAAAATTGTCCAGAGATGGTTTGTGTAGTACCGGGATTCTAAACACAAGGCCAGTTTACTGCCTCTCAGACTTTAGGAAGGCTGGACTGTACCTAGAAAGAGCGGGAGGAATAGTGCCCCTTCCTTGGTGTCAGTGGGAGGAATAGTGCCCCTTCCTTGGTGTCAGTGGGAGGAATAGTGCCCCTTCCTTGGTGTCAGTGGGAGGAATAGTGCCCCATCATTGGTGTCAGTGGGAGGAATAGTGCCCCATCATTGGTGTCAGTGGGAGGAATAGTGCCCCTTCCTTGGTGTCAGTGGGAGGAATAGTGCCCCTTCCTTGGTGTCAGTGGGAGGAATAGTGTCCCATCAGTGGGAGGAATAGTGTCCCATCAGTGGGAGGAATAGTGTCCCATCAGTGGGAGGAATAGTGTCCCATCAGTGGGAGGAATAGTGTCCCATCAGTGGGAGGAATAGTGTCCCATCAGTGGGAGGAATAGTGTCCCATCAGTGGGAGGAATAGTGTCCCATCATTGGTGTCAGTGGGAGAAATGGTACCCCGTCATTGGTGTCAGTGGGAGGAATGGTGCCCCGTCATTGGTGTCAGTGGGAGGAATGGTGCCCCGTCATTGGTGTCAGTGGGAGGAATGGTGCCCCGGCATTGGTGTCAGTGGGAGGAATGGTGCCCCATCATTGGTGTCAGTGGGAGGAATAGTGCCCCATCATTGGTGTCAGTGGGAGGAATAGTTTCCCCCAATGTTATTTGTCTTCTCAGAAGTGTAAGATGGGAAATAAGTGTATATTGATTAGTTTGCATGAAAGTTATAGTGTCTAAAATCTATGGGATATATACTGGAGTGGTTTTTTTTTTTTTATTATATAAATGTGTGTGTGTGTATATATATCTTCCTGTTCTGCCTCAATACTTCAGATATTTCTTGGTTGTTCTACTCTTCCTTTCCTTCTAACCTGATCTCCAATGCAGGACCCACGATGCGATTCAGATGCTGTTATAACGGACAATACCCCCCCCTTAAGTGTTGTCAGTACCCGGAAGGTGAGCCACCAGTGCATATGGATGGTTACCCTGCCTGGTCCCTGACTTGTGCAGGCTCCCTCTGCCCCACATGACAGCTAAAGTATCTGTAAATCCTCCCCTTGTACAACAACCCATTCAGTTCAACATAGAAATGAAAGGAAAAACGTTTGTTTATAGACATAAAAAACATTATAAATCACATTCTCTCTGTTCTAAGCTGCATAAGAGCTGGGGGGAGGAGAAACAGCAGGACACTAATCTTCCCAGTGAATGGCTGTGCAGGGTGGTAGGAATGTGTCATTACAAGTCTGATCATTTTGAGGAGAGCAGGCCGAGTACCCAGCACAGCTAGAGGATTGATTGTGCTGTGCTCTCATGCTTAGTGTGGTCAGTTTTGATAGGAAATCGGAGGGTCTGACAGGAACGCCGGGGATTTCACACAAAGGAAGCAGTGCAAAGCGAACCGGAGCCTTCTTCATACAAGTACATGGGACAGCAGACACAGACCAGGAATGGGAAATAGTGGGCTTACATACTCCTTTTTAAGGTTTTCTCTCTTTTGGTAAAAAAAAAAAAAAGTCAATGATAGCATAAAAACATTTTTTTCTTTGTTTACTTTAGGCCATTTTCTCTTCTAATAGTTTTAGGCTATATTTTTCTCTTCTGGTTGAATCCTCTTGCGTTGTAGTTTTAGGCTATTTTCTCTTCTGGTTGAATCTTCTTGGGCTGTAGATTTAGGCTATTTTCTTTTCTGATTGAATCCTCTTGGGCTGTAGATTTAGGCTATTTTCCCTTCTGGTTGGCTATAGTTTTAGTTTATTTTAATACCATTAAGCCATTGTTTTCGGCGATTTGTTCTGGTCAAATGTTCTTGTGTCATTGCTTTAGGCTGTTTTCTCTTAGGATTGAATGCTCATGGCGTATTGGGGAATGTTTGCATCACTCTGCGGAAGACAACTTTGCAGAAAATAAAAGTTTGCCCATATTAAAGCACATTCACAAAGGATTTTTTTTAGTTGCAACTGAAGAGGGAATACTGGTACAATCGCACTAGTGGTGCACCGAAATGAAAATTCTGAGCAGAAACCGAATATTCAGGATGAAAAATGAAAGACTGTTTTAAATTTATAGTGTGTGTGTAATTGTATTCAATTCTTTAATTCATATTCTGAATTTTAATATGAATTTAAAAAATATAACTTATTGAACGTAACACACAAAAATAGGACAGAAAATAAAATAAAATGTATACATTGGAACTTAAATACTGTAGCACTGTCTTTACCTTGATGTTAATAGG
>NW_028319608.1:502500-515000 GCF_062004578.1 Staurois parvus | reverse complement strand
TGATGGGGCACTATTCCTCCCACTGACACCAATGATGGGGCACTATTCCTCCCACTGATACCATTGATGGGGCACTATTCCTCCCACTGACACCATTGATGGAGCTCTATTTTTCCTAAAAAATTCATTCAAGACCATCTTGCAAAACTGAACACACCCCAATGATTCTGAAGCAGCTGATGTATAGTAGGAGATGCTGATTACAGGGGTACTCTGGTGTATAGGGGGAACCCTGATGGATAGGGGGTACTCTAATGTATGAGGGGAACCCTGATGGATAGGGGGAACCCTGATGTATATGGGGTACTCTGTATAGGGGGCACTGATGTATAGGGGGTACTCTGTATAGGGGGAACCCTGATGCATAGGGGGTACTCTGATGTATAGGTGGGACCCTGATGTATAGGTGGGACCCTGATGTATAGGGGGTCCACTGATGTATGGAGGGGGGTAGTCTGAAGTATAGGAGGGTACGGTGATGTAAAGGGGGAAGCCTGCTGTATGGGGGCGGGGGGTTAATCTGTTGTGTAGGGGAAACCCTGATGCATAGGGGGATACTCAATGTATAAGGGGTACTCTGATGTAAAGGGGGAACCCTGATGTATAGGGTGGAGGGGTTCTGTTGTGTAGAGCAAAACCCTGATGCATAGGGGGATACTCAGTGAATAAGGTGGTACTCTGATGTATAGGGGGAACACTGTTGTATAAGGGGTACTCTGATGTATGGGGGGTACTCTGAAGTATAGGGGGTGCTATGAAGATTAGGGAGTACTCTGATTTATATGGGGACTCTGATGTTTAGAGGGGATAATAACGTAGAGGGGGACTCTGATGTATACAGGGCATCATGATGTATAGGAGATACTTTGATTTATGTGGTGGACTTTGAAGTATGGGGGGAGGGCCTGAAGTATGGGGGAGACTTTGAAGTATGGGGGGAGGGCCTGAAGTATGGGGGAGACTTTGAAGTATGGGGGGAGGGCCTGAAGTATGGAGGAGACTTTGAAGTATGGGGGGTGGGCCTGAAGTATGGGGGAGACTTTGAAGTATGGGGGGAGGGCCTGAAGTATGGAGGAGACTTTGAAGTATGGGGGGAGGGCCTGAAGTATGGGGGAGACTTTGAAGTATGGGGGGAGGGCCTGAAGTATGGAGGAGACTTTGAAGTATGGGGGGAGGGCCTGAAGTATGGGGGAGACTTTGAAGTATGGGGGGAGGGCCTGAAGTATGGGGGAGACTTTGAAGTATGGGGGGAGGGCCTGAAGTATGGGGGAGACTTTGAAGTATGGGGAGCTGTGATGTATAGGGGGACACTGAGGGGGAATTCTGAAGTATGGGGATGCTGATATAGGGGGGTACATTGATATATGGGAGGGACTCTAATGCATTGGGGGGGGGGGGGGTGACAGCGGTGTTCCCTGTACAAGGAGAGGAGAAGTATCACCCATATGCCTCCTAATAGCAATACAGACCTGACAGGGGGTCTAACCCTCCCTCACTCCAGGGGGTCTAACCCTCCCCCACTCCATCCACGGCTGAAAGTTTGTGTTGGAGTTGTACTTTCCCCGGATTTCGCACTCTGCGGTTCCCTTCAATCTGCGAAATGACTCGGAGAAATTGTTTTGAAACTGTGCAATCCGCTCCGCTGGGACCAAATCTGACACAAAGCAGAGCGGCGTCCGACCGCGTCCAGAGCAGCATGTGGTTTGATTTTATCACATGTGGGAACTTGGAGCAAAAGCCGCAGAGGGCGATTCACACCACCAAGTGCAACTTCTCATGGATCAGACTGATGACAGCACCATGTGATCCCCCCTCCCCAGGAGCCCCAATATTGACACAGCCAATCAGATGTCATAGAACCTGAAATTGTCTGTACATCGGGCCCCAGAGATCAGAGACCACAGCAAGCTGTAGGCTAATATATATATATATATATATACTTCTCTATGTCGCCACCTAGAATCATCACCGCTCTCCGGATATAAGATATATTATACAGAGTGACATCACCGCTCTCCGGATATAAGATATATTATACAGAGTGACATCACCGCTCTCCATATATATTATACAGAGTGACATCACCGCTCTCCAGATATATTATACAGAGTGACATCACCGCTCTCCAGATATAAGATATATTATACAGAGTGACATCACCGCTCTCCGGATATAAGATATATTATACAGAGTGACATCACCGCTCTCCGGATATAAGATATATTATACAGAGTGACATCACCGCTCTCCAGATATAAGATATATTATACAGGAGTGACATCACCGCTCTCCAGATATAAGATATATTATACAGAGTGACATCACCGCTCTCCAGATATAAGATATATTATACAGAGTGACATCACCGCTCTCCAGATATAAGATATATTATACAGGAGTGACATCACCGCTCTCCAGATATAAGATATATTATACAGAGTGACATCACCGCTCTCCGGATATAAGATATATTATACAGGAGTGACATCACCGCTCTCCAGATATAAGATATATTATACAGGAGTGACATCACCGCCCTCCAGATATAAGATATATTATACAGGAGTGACATCACCGCCCTCCAGATATAAGATATATTATACAGAGTGACATCACCGCTCTCCGGATATAAGATATATTATACAGGAGTGACATCACCGCTCTCCAGATATAAGATATATTATACAGGAGTGACATCACCGCCCTCCAGATATAAGATATATTATACAGGAGTGACATCACCGCCCTCCAGATATAAGATATATTATACAGGAGTGACATCACCGCCCTCCAGATATAAGATATATTATACAGAGTGACATCACCGCTCTCCAGATATAAGATATATTATACAGATTGACATCACCGCTCTCCAGATATAAGATATATTATACAGGAGTGACATCACCGCTCTCTGGATATAAGATATATTATACAGGAGTGACATCACCGCTCTCCAGATATAAGATATATTATACAGAGTGACATCATCGCCCTCTGGATATAAGATATAATATACAGATGTGACATCACCGCTCTCCGGATATAAGATATATTATACAGGAGTGACATCACCGCTCTCCAGATATAAGATATATTATACAGAGTGACATCACCGCCCTCCAGATATAAGATATATTATACAGAGTGACATCACCGCTCTCCGGATATAAGATATATTATACAGAGTGACATCACCGCTCTCCCGATATAAGATATATTATACAGAGTGACATCACCGCTCTCCGGATATAAGATATATTATACAGGAGTGACATCACCGCCCTCCAGATATAAGATATATTATACAGAGTGACATCACCGCTCTCCGGATATAAGATATATTATACAGGAGTGACATCACCGCCCTCCAGATATAAGATATATTATACAGAGTGACATCACCGCTCTCCGGATATAAGATATATTATACAGAGTGACATCACCGCTCTCCGGATATAAGATATATTATACAGGAGTGACATCACCGCTCTCCGGATATAAGATATATTATACAGGAGTGACATCACCGCTCTCCCGATATAAGATATATTATACAGAGTGACATCACCGCTCTCCGGATATAAGATATATTATACAGAGTGACATCACCGCTCCTCGGATATAAGATATATTATACAGGAGTGACATCACCGCTCTCCGGATATAAGATATATTATACAGGAGTGACATCACCGCTCTCCAGATATAAGATATATTATACAGGAGTGACATCACCGCTCTCCGGATATAAGATATATTATACAGGAGTGACATCACCGCTCTCCAGATATAAGATATATTATACAGAGTGACATCACCGCTCTCCAGATATAAGATATATTATACAGAGTGACATCACCGCTCTCCAGATATAAGATATATTATACAGGAGTGACATCACCGCTCTCCAGATATAAGATATATTATACAGGAGTGACATCACCGCTCTCCGGATATAAGATATATTATACAGAGTGACATCACCGCTCTCCGGATATAAGATATATTATACAGAGTGACATCACCGCTCTCCGGATATAAGATATATTATACAGGAGTGACATCACCGCTCTCCGGATATAAGATATATTATACAGGAGTGACATCACCACTCTCCGGATATAAGATATATTCTACAGATGTGACATCACTAGATAAGATCCAATGTCCTGGCACTGACAACAATGTTACTGACAGCGCAGTCAGCGCACAGCTTGACAGCTTGTCTTAGTCGAAGTCCAGGTGGCAGAAAATTAATTACATTCTCTCCCCAGACTCGTAAACAGATCGATCCCCTACCTCCGCAGGTGCTGACGGACCCGTTGCGCGTGAAAGCCGCCGCAGAGCGGCGTTTCCATAATTAGCGCGGTTACGGTTATTAATAAAGTCAGCCATGACACTCATCTCCTGACATTCAATTAATTCCACCACCTTCCCCCCACTAATTACTTCCACCGCCACGCCGCGTCTCACGTGAAATATTCTTCTTTCCTCTACGCGGAACTCGGCGAAGGCGAGAAGGAAACTTTCCTCCAGGTTGGCGGAGGAGATCTGACGTCTATTTAGATAACAGGAATATTCTGCGAGATTTGGGCTGAAGTGTTGTGACATCGCTCAGCAGAAAAGTGATATTTAATACGGATAGGGCGCTGTAAACAGCCGTGAGAACCGCGACGGCTCACCACCTCCGGCTATGAGGAACGGCTGCCGTTTTCAAGTCGTCTTTTTTTTTTTTTTTTCATTTCTGCGTGCTGGTCCATGTCATCATGACAAGGTCTCAGAGGCTTACATCTCCAGACAATCCAGCAAATAATACGTGAAGGAGCGTTTAAGCCGAGTAGAAAATATTTAATTAGACTTTTCAATGTCAGGGAGGAGGAAAAAAAAAAAAAAAAGTCTTCGCCTGAAAGATCGCAGTTGTCCGCAGGCAGCGCGTTATCTCAGCATCTTGGCGGTCGCGCGGCGCTTGGAAATGTTTTTTGTTTCAGAAGTGAAAAGCTGGGTAATCGATGAAACCAGAAGCCTAATGACTTTATTTTTTTATATACGCCACCTGCGGCGGCATGGCGGAAGGAGTACATTAGAGGGGAATGGATGTTGTCGATGGAAAAAAACAAAATAAGTTAGAACTTTAAAAAAAGATTATCTATTAAAAAAAAAATCTGATTTATAGAAAAAAAAAAACTATTTTATCTACAAAAAAATAAAAAAATGCTTCCACCTGTATGAACTAGCAAAGCCTGCTCCCTCTCCTAGCAGTGCCTCAGCAGCTCAGTTCCCCCTGTTCCTCCTCCCAGCAGTGCCTCAGCAGCTCAGCTCTCCCAGTTCCTCCTCCCAGCAGTGCCTCAGCAGCTCAGCTCCCCCAGTTCCTCCTCCCAGCAGTGCCTCAGCAGCTCAGCTTCCCCTGTTCCTCCTCCCAGCAGTGCCTCAGCAGCTCAGCTCCCCCTGTTCCTCCTGTAAGCATTGCCCCAGCAGCTCAGCTCCCCCTGTTCCTCCTCCCAGCAGTGCCTCAGCAGCTCAGCTCCCGCTGTTCCTCCTGTAAGCAGTGCCCCAGCAGCTCAGCTCCCCCTGTTCCTCCTCCCAGCAGTGCCTCAGCAGCTCAGCTCCCCCTGTTCCTCCTCCAAGCAGTGCCTCAGCAGCTCAGCTCCCCCTGTTCCTCCTCCCAGCAGTGCCTCAGCAGCTCAGCTCCCCCTGTTCCTCCTCCAAGCAGTGCCTCAGCAGCTCAGCTCCCCCTGTCCCTCCTCCCAGCAGTGCCTCAGCAGCTCAGCTCCCCCCAGTTCCTCCTCCCAGCAGTGCCTCAGCAGCTCAGCTCCCCCTGTTCCTCCTCCCAGCAGTGCCTCAGAAGCTCAGCTCTCCTAGTTCCTCCTCCCAGCAGTGCCTCAGCAGCTCAGCTCCCCCAGTTCCTCCTCCCAGCAGTGCCTCAGCAGCTCAGCTTCCCCTGTTCCTCCTCCCAGCAGTGCCTCAGCAGCTCAGCTCCCCCTGTTCCTCCTGTAAGCAGTGCCCAAGCAGCTCAGCTCCCCCTGTTCCTCCTCCCAGCAGTGCCTCAGCAGCTCAGCTCCCGCTGTTCCTCCTGTAAGCAGTGCCCCAGCAGCTCAGCTCCCCCTGTTCCTCCTCCCAGCAGTGCCTCAGCAGCTCAGCTCCCCCTGTTCCTCCTCCAAGCAGTGCCTCAGCAGCTCAGCTCCCCCTGTTCCTCCTCCCAGCAGTGCCTCAGCAGCTCAACTCCCCCTGTTCCTCCTCCAAGCAGTGCCTCAGCAGCTCAGCTCCCCCTGTTCCTCCTCCCAGCAGTGCCTCAGCAGCTCAGCTCCCCCCAGTTCCTCCTCCCAGCAGTGCCTCAGCAGCTCAGCTCCCCCAGTTCCTCCTCCCTGCAGTGCCTCAGCAGCTCAGCTCCCCCTGTTCCTCCTCCCAGCAGTGCCTCAGCAGCTCAGCTCCCCCTGTTCCTCCTCCCAGCAGTGCCTCAGCAGCTCAGCTCCCCCTGTTCCTCCTCCAAGCAGTGCCTCAGCAGCTCAGTTCCCCTTGTCCCTCCTCCCAGCAGTGCCTCAGCAGCTCAGCTCCCCTTGTTCCTCCTCCTAGCAGTAACTGAGTAGCTCAGCTCTCCCTGCTCCCTCCACCCAGTAGTGACTCAGCAGCTCATCTGTCCCTGCTTCTTCTCCCAGCAGTGACTCTATAGCTCAACTTTTCCTGTTCCTCCTCCCAGCAGTGGCTCAGCAACTCACCCCTTCCTGTTCCTCTTCCTTGCAGTGACTCAGTAGTTCAGCTCTCCCTGGTTCTTCTCCCAGCAGTGACTCAGCAGCTCATCTCCCCATGTTCCCTCCTCCCAGCAGTGACTCAGCAGCTCAGCTCCCCCTGTTCCTCCTCCCAGCAGTGCCTCAGCAGCTCAGCTCCCCCTGTTCCTCCTCCCAGCAGTGCCTCAGCAGCTCAGCTCCCCCTGTTCCTCCTCCCAGCAGTGAGCCTTCCAGCCTGTCACACAGAAAAAGGAATGAGCACAGTGCTGAAAACTGACTTCGCTGGCTCTCTTGTGAACTCTGAGAATTAATTGCTCCACAGTGTCTGCAGCTACACAGGTCATGGAGGGCTTGTTTTAAAGGGACAATGTCACCCACCTAGGCATTGCACTGCTTCACCATTCAGAGTAAAGTGACAGTGTCTATCCCCCTTCCAGCCCGCCGACACCCCCCCTGCTAGTGTTCCACCATCAATCCTTCCTCAGCTGCACCCGACACTGGAATCCCCATTGTCGGCTGGTGTCGGACGCCACGTGGAGCAGGGACAGCGCTCCATTAGGTGATGTGACACATCTGGGGTCTATCTGGGATGTATTAATGATCGTCATGTTTCATTCCTATCACTCCCCAGTGCCGCTGCTCACTAGTAATAAAGGCAGTCACACTGGAGGGCCAAATGAGATTCAGCGCTAGCTTTTCACACCTGAGAGCCATGAATATTAATGATGCCGTTAGCTCATCGGCTAAAAACAAGAAATGATATTTTCAGCGAACGTTTACCTGGAGATGATTTTTGACACAATTTTCACAATTTATACGCTTGCTGTCTCATGTTGTCATCATCTGACTTCATGCACAAAAATCTAAGAGCTCCCCCTACTGGTTGCCCTTGTTCAACATGTACCTGTCTCCTGCCCCTGTCTTGTGTTGAAAAAAATAAAAGGGTGAGGCGTGTTTTGTTCGTGCGTCGGGGTTCTTTCACGCCATAGGCGTTGGGCTGTGTTGTCTAATAGTCCCAAACACATGGACAATTATTATTCATTATTGCTCATGTCAGTAGAAGGAATAATGCCCCAAGGGCCAGATAAAGGAGAGCGAAGGGCTGCATCTGGCCTCTGGGCAGCAAATTGGAGACCACTGTCCTAGTGTCATGCACCTGGTGGAGACCAAGTTGATGAGGGGACTTCTCTCGCATCTTCTGTCCATTGGCCCTGGAAGTGGTGACAGGGAATGTGAGGATGTGGAATGGCCCTGTACCGATGAAGACAACAAAGTAGGTAGTAGATGGAGCAAGACCAAGGTGCCATAGAAGGGGCAGGAATGTAGCAGAGACCCAAGCCAAGGTCAATGACCACCAGATCAAGAGACAGAAGCAGAGTTGGGGGAAAAGCTGAGGTCGGTGACCATTGGATGCCAGGGGCACAAGGCAGTAGGCAGAGTTCAAAGGGTAGGCTGAAAATACAAGTGGGCCAAGGTCCAGAGGTGGTGCAGAAGGCAGGCCTGGGTCATTCAGAATTAGGCAATTGGAAGTAGATGAAGACCCCTCAGCAGTCTCTTTCCACATTCTGTACAGGCCATTGGACACCACCAGTCCACAAACACGCATGAATATACAGGTCATTGGGCACCACCAGTCATGAAAATACAGGCCTTTGGGCACCACCAGTCCACACACCCTCATGAACATACAGGCCATTGATACCACTAGTCCACACACACTCATGAATGTACAGGCCATTGGGCACCACCAGTCCACACACATTCATGAATGTACAGACCATTGGGCACCACCAGTCCACACACACTCATGAATGTACAGGCCATTGGTACCACTAGTCCACACACACTCATGAATGTACAGACTTGATAATGTACATCTGGCAGTCAGTGCTTGGATAAGGACATCTAGAGCCCAGGGCGAAAATGCCAAGCGCCCCCCCCCCCCCTCCAAAATGTATGAGCATTATGTATTGGCAAAAATCCCCTCCCTTCCCCCACCAAAATTCAAGCACTAATCTTAACACTTTTCCTCTAAGCATAAAACTCCATTTGCAAGCTAAAATTCTCTCCAATCAAAAATTCCCTCTCCTCCCAGTGCAAATCCTCACTCCAAGTTCAAACCCTCTCCCTCCCCAAATTTCTTCTCTTAGCATAAACCCTCTCCTAGTAAAACTCCCCCCCTTAAATTCCCCCCCCCCCTAGCACACATCCTCTACCCCTAAAATTTCCCCTCTTAGCATAAATCCTCTTCCCACCTCAATCCCCCCCACCCCCAATCATCCCTCCTAGCTGAAAACCTCTACCACTCAAATTTATCCTCTCAACATAAATCCTCCTCCCACCTCAATCCCCCCGCCCCCAATCATCCCTTCTAGCACAAATCCTCTAACCAGGGGCGGACTGACCATTTGGAAACTCGGGCACTGCCTGAGGGCCCAGGGTCGATAGGGGGCCCCATGAGATGCCCCTAGTACCTTTTTCATAGGCTTTTTTGAGTTTGGGTAAGGACACAGGGGCCCCATGATCCACTATTGCCCGGGGGCCCCATGAGTTGTCAGCCCGCCCCTGCCTCTACCCCTCAAATTTCCCCTCTCATCATAAATTCTCTCCCCACCCTAAATTCCCCCTCAATCCCCTCTCCTAATATTAATCCCCCCAAATTTAAAATGTTCCCTCCAAGCACAAATCCCTTCAATCACCCCAACTAGGACACCCCAAATCCCCTTTTCTAACAGAAACCCACCCTCCTTGTACAAATTCCCCCCTCTAAACCACCCCTCCTAGCACAACCCCCAAATCCCCACTGTGCCCCGGGCAGCCGCCCCTCTTGTCCTCCCCTGGTCTTGGCCCTGAGCAGGGTCAAACGCCTTACTATGCATAAGTACCCACACTGGTTTCCAGAAGGGAGACCATTTCAACTATTTCCAAACTGCCTTGAGTTAGACTTCACGTCAGGGCCCACGACCCTCGAGACAGAAGGCTATGGGAGGTGAAGGGTGCTTCTCTATGATCTTTGAAAGTACTGTAGTTCTTGGTGTAAGGCTTTGGGGATTTCGGGACGCATTTTTAGGAAGTCGGCTGCCTGTTGAAAAAGTCAGATAATTTCACAAGCGCCCGTTTCAGGTCAGTCCCAAAGGAACGCGCTTTCGCCTTCATCTGGCTGCGGCTTAATCTCTACATTTAGCAGCAGCTCATCACCGTGACTCACTCAATCACCCTTCCAGAAAACGTGTAGAGAATAGCCCGTAGCACCTATTACCACTCGCTTTGATGTTACAAGTTAATTCAGCAACTTAAATAAAGACAATGACAGCCCTAATCACCACAACAAAAAAAACGCCATCGCTTAATGCGCCCAAAATTGACTTTAGTTCATCAATATGTCATTTTGAAACGCTCCTTTTTTTGTTTTTACGGCTTGGGGTAATTTTCGTGTGACAGGTTTAATGTCGATGGCCTTAGACGTAATTGCCGAGGAACCACATTTCACATGGAGCTCAGCGTAATTGTGAGGGGTGTCCAATGAAAATGGCGTTTGTTGCGTGGGAGCGGAGAGAGAGAGGTTGGAGATGGGTGATGGGACAGATGGGTAGTTTATGAGACAACGCCAACTCTTTTCTAAAGGGTAGGATGAAGGTTCGTACATTTTAAAGGGTCAAGAAGACCCTTTAAAGGGACAATGACAGCTGATTATTCTGGGCAATGTGACCCAACCCAGCAAGGTCTAAGCTTCTTAGCCGTCTTGCTGCTGCAGGAATCCATATGTTATTGACAAGAAGAGCGCCAATTGGTCATCCATATCATTTATTGATATGCCTGCACAAGCACCTTCAGCACATGTCTATTGTAATCATCCATCGCACCTCTCCTGACATAGACCTGATGAAGGCTTTGTTTGGCCCTTGAAAACGTGTTGGCTACCTTTTATCTTCTAGTTTCATTTTCATTTTCAACAACAAATGTTATGGATTCTTAAGCTGACTCCTTGGCGCCCTTCTTGTCGATATCAATTGGATTTCTCAGTTGGGGAGGCCATTGCTGCTTGGTGGAAGAGCTGTCAAGGTTAAGTTAAGTCATCAAGCCCAGCCAACACACCTTGACTGATGGAACTTTAGGTTCAACTTCAGCACCCCACATCTACTTTTCTCAAACTTTCCCACTGGAGGAGTCCACTAGACATGTATAGTTTGTTCTGTTCTGAATCGAAATTCAGACTAATTTTTTATTATGTGGAGATGCAGATATCTGAAATTAAGGCTTGGGGTAATGTTCGTGTGACAGGTTTAATGTCGATGGCCTTAGACGTAATTGCTGAGGAACCACATTTCACATGGAGCTCAGCGTAATTGCGAAGGGTGTCCAATGAAAATGGCGTTTGTTGCGTAGGAGCGGAGAGAAAGAGGTTGGAGATGGGTGATGGGACAGATGGGTAGTTTATGAGACAACGCCAACTCTTTTCTAAAAGGTAGGATGAAGGTTTGTACATTTTAAAGGGTCAGGAAGACCCTTTAAAGGGACAATGACAGCTGATTATTCTGGGCAATGTGACCCAACCCAGCAAGGTCTAAGCTTCTTAGCAGTCTTGCTGCTGCAGGAATCCATATGTTATTGACAAGAAGAGCTCCAATTGGTCGTCCATATCATTTATTGATACGCCTGCACAAGCACCTTCAGCACATGTCTATTGTAATCAGCCATCGTGCCTCTACTAACATAGACCTGATGAAGGCCTTGTTTGACCCTTGAAAACGTGTTGGCTTCCATTTATCTTCTGGTTTCATTTTCAACAACAAATGTTATGGATTCTTAAGATGACTCCTTGGCGCCCTTCTTTTCGATATCATTTGGATTTCTCAGTTGGGGAGGCCATGGCTACTTGGCGGAAGAACTGTCAAGGTTAAGTTAAGTCATCAAGCCCAGCCAACACACCTTGACTGATGGAACTTTAGGTTCAACTTCAGCACCCCACATCTACTTTTCTCAAACTTTCCCACTGGAGGAGTCCACTAGACATGTATAGTTTGTTCTGTTCTGAATCGAAATTCAGACTAATTTTTTATTATGTGGAGATGCAGATATCCGAAATTAAGGCTTGGGGTAATGTTCGTGTGACAGGTTTAATATCAATGGCCTTAGACGTAATTGCCGAGGAACCACATTTCACATGGAGCTCAGCGTAATTGCGAGGGGTGTCCAATGAAAATGGCGTTTGTTGCGTGGGAGCGGAGAGAGAGAGGTTGGAGATGGGTGATGGGACAGATGGGTAGTTTATGAAACAACGCCAACTCTTTTCTAAAGGGTAGGATGAAGGTTCGTACATTTTAAAGGGTCAGGAAGACCCTTTAAAGGGACAATGACAGCTGATTATTCTGGGCAATGTGACCCAACCCAGCAAGTTCTGAGCTCCTTAGCGGTCTTGCTGCTGCAGGAATCCATATGTTATTGACAAGAAGAGCTCCAATTGGTCGTCCATATCATTTATTGATATGCCTGCACAAGCACCTTCAGCACATGTCTATTGTAATCAGCCATCGTGCCTCTACTAACATAGACCTGATGAAGGCCTTGTTTGACCCTTGAAAACGTGTTGGCTTCCATTTATCTTCTGGTTTCATTTTCAACAACAAATGTTATGGATTCTTAAGATGACTCCTTGGCGCCCTTCTTGTTGATATCAATTGGATTCTCAGTTGGGGAGGCCATTGTTGCTTGGTGGAAGAGCTGTCAAGGTTAAGTTAAGTCATCAAGCCCAGCCAACACACCTTGACTGATGGA